>NC_134903.1:19343784-19406284 GCF_041734735.1 Babylonia areolata
GCCATAATTACGAGCGCCTGCTGGCTGCGGGAAGGGGAACTGTGCCAAGTCTGTACAGCCTGGGCCACATGACACATCCAGTTACTAGCTGGCCTGGTCGATACAAAACGACGACGCTCCACTCGCTCAGCCCACGACCCTATCCAGTCCAGTCTAACCAGTCGTGCTTTTATCATTTCATTTCCACTCCACACTGGTCGGCTTTCTGCGCTATCTCGGAGTAGGGCCTCTGGGTAACACACACACACACACACACACCAGGACCACTTGAATGGATTCAAGTTAACACCCTTCGGCCCTCTTCTCCCCCCCCCCAACGTTGTCCTGTGCTCCCTTCTTGTCTTCTCCATAGTTTCATGGTTTGATGGTCTCTGAACAACAAAGAAAGTCGTACATCCAGGAGCACACGACAAGTAGCCGACATGGTGGTGCATCCATTTGACGCCTGAAAGTGAAACTGTATGAAACATCAAACAATTACAGTAATTGAGGAACTGAAGCACTGTAAGAAGTAGGATCAAGATCTGCTAATGCCAATCCAAAAACAAATAGTTATTTCAACAATAACAAAAACCTTCCAGTGAGGATGCTGTAGCCAGTATACTCTCGAATGACCAAAATCTACTGAACTGTATCCAGCTCCTCAAAAAGTGAGAAAGTTGGCCTTTTTCATCCAGCAACAATATACAACCAGATAACTACTAATTGACTCTTGAACAATCGCTCATGGAACTATCAATCAAATGAGGGAGTTGGGAGATGAAGACTGAAAAAACGATGGACTGACAACATTGCAGAATGGAAAGAAAAACAATCTGCATAGACCCAGGCTTTGACACACTACCAACAGACCTGGAGGCATCTGGTGAACAGTTCTGTGCCACAGCCCAACAAGTGAGAAAACGACACCAGTAGAACAAGATCCAAGCCTGAAACTTGAAAAAGTGGTCTGTCATTTCGCTCTATCACTATCACGACTGCGTGTGCTCAGTTGTTCGGTTGTTGATCCAACAAGTCTGATGGCTCTATCATGTCAATGTCTGCAGTTTCCTGATCAACCTAAACAGGTAGGATGGGTCTGTCACTTTGCGGTCTGCTGACTGTTGATCCACGCGTCTATTTCCCTGTCCACATTCTATTTCCTTACATCCTCCCACCCCCCCCCCCCCCCCCCCCCCCCAAACGTCCCAAGTCCCCATGCCCATAAGCTATCCAAACCAAGATCACCATTTAAACAGCATTTTTACCTTCATCAAAACCTGACATATCTACTAACAATGTCTTGAGAAATGACATTCACAACTGACTAATACAACTGACACATGTATTCACAATTGCCTAACAGAAACTGTGTTAATCATCAACTGATTACTGTATTTATAATGCAGAACAACCCAGTATCTGATGCTATGCCAAATCCCAACTAAAAAAAAATAAAAAAATAATAAAAAAATAAAAAAAATAAACAGGAAAGGCAAGGCCTACAAGACTCACTTGTGACACATGCTGTATCCAGGAAAAGAATCATGCGGGGGGTTTGATTTAAAAAAAAAAAAAAAAAAATCACTAAATTTGGCTGTAAAGGACAGACATCGCCTCAGGCACACTGCAACATGTGTACAGATCTGCACAAACCAGTCCCATGACAGGCTGACAGAAAGTGAAAGAGATGTTTGATTCAATTTTTCTTTTAATGTTCATTCCAGTTAATTCATTTCAGTATCCACTTTAGAATATTCATATGCAGCCAATGGTGTAATTAGTGTCACTGTATGTGTTCTGTCAAGAATTTGTATGTCTTTTCTTGTAACTGCCAATAAGAAAAACGATGTTGTGCTGTCTTCCCAAACATAGCCTACATTCTGCAACTGGGACGGGATTACGGTGTTTTCAGAATCCGGGAACAAGTCTCAACGAAATAAACTGTTAAAGATCTGGAAATATGGCTTACAACCTGTAATTGGTATGACTGTAAAGATTTGTTTTCCAACTATGTTAAGCCAAATTTGGTATTGGCAGAATAAGTATTTCCAGAGAAAATGGCAGTTTTAAAGTTTACCACACACACACACACACACACAAAACCAAACACTGGGTTCTAACACTGACTAACTTTGTTGACACAAGTGAGCCAAATACAAAAAAAAAAAAAAAACCCACAAAATCTGTCATTCGTCTTATTGTTGAAGGTTGTCAAGGATTTTTCTTCAGGTTATCAGTAACCAAAAATTCCATTAAACAAAAAGACATATATACTCCTGTATTTACTACCTTACCTTGTGTTTGACTTACCTTGTGTTGTCCTTAGTTCATCTGCAATTGCGCCTTACCTTACCCCCCATCCCACCTCTGTATCTCTAAAACAAACATACACTATGGTCCAAAATGTAGTTTGTGTATATCTGTACATCTCTCTTTGTAAGAGCAGTAATCATGATCAATTCAGAACAATACAAGCCATTAAATCTGCAAAATACACATTCATTAAAAGCATACAAAACTAAAAAGGGAAGTTACCACACAGAGTTGTTCAACACTTTTCAACAAGCCATTCAAGTTTTGTGCTTCAACAAATACAATCTGGTTTTTGAACATGATACAGGAAACAAATAAATACATATCAAACCAAAACAAAAATAAGGTGAATAAAAATGCAGAATCCTCAACAAGATTTGAAAAGCTTTGTGAGCATAACAATCAATTAGAACATTTTGAAACATTGGATAAGGCAGGGTGGGGGAGAGAAGAGAGCCCAGGCTAAATGAAGTGATGGGAGCTGAAGAGACGGTGAAATGTGGAGAAGGGTGTGTGGGAAAAAGGGAAGAAAACACAACAAAGTAACAGTACCAACCCACCCGCAGGCCACCTCCACTCCACTCTTGTCCTTTCATGTCTGCTGTTCCAGCCTTCTTTTTCTGGGTACTCCCTCCGCTACCAGTTGTCATTTTTAATCCAAAGGTAAATATCCAAAGGTATATATCCAAAGGTCAGGTAAACTCCAAGAGTAAATCCATAAAGGCAGGCTTGGGTGCAGAATATTAATCCCCTGGCTTGTTGTGGCGTGGTGTCATGTTGATAAGAACAGCTGAAACTTACCGCAGTGCAACCATCCAACAAGAAGCCAGCAACTCCCTCCACCTGTGGCTGGCGTACAACACCAATACTCCCTGGTGTGAACCATCAAGTCGCTCAATCACCTTGACCCAGTCCAAACAGTGATGAACAGGAAGTATTCCACTTTTTATCCTCAATTTGATGGCTGCTGCATTTACTCCATATCTGGTCTGTAACTGCCATGACTGGAATATGATGGCTTGGCATTACTCCAAAGTAATCCAGAGCGGTAATCCAGTGGCAGGGTACTCACATGCAGCTGTAAAGTAATCCACTGGCAGAGTGCGGAGTTTAAGCAAAGGCTGTAATCCAAAGAATAAATGCAAAACGGGTATCCTGGGGGGTTAAGCTTTAGCTAGAAGCATGGGATCCCCCAAGTGTTGCTAGTCACAAGAGCAATCCCATTGTAAAGTGCACAACAAGAAAACAAAAAAGTAATAAACTCCACAAGGCTCCCCCTCTGCTCTGCCTCAATACCAGTAAATCAAGTTCTGGCATTCTGAAAGGGCAAGAGGAAGTGAAATTAGGGAACAGTCACATCCAATACTGTCACTAACATGTACACAAACACAAGTATACCCAAGTCACATAAGACATCCAGGCAGAAAATAAGTAACAAAAACAATGTGTGATCCAATCACTGTTGTCACGACAATTAGACACACCTGACAAACAATATCCAGCAGAACTGTAATACAATGGTTAAAACCATACATGGTGTCTTCGACAAAAAAAGTCACTGTCATTATCTAGAGACCATAATGATCCCCTTTCAAAGTGCAAGCAATCAGTCAGCGTTTTGAAAGGTGGGACATTTTATTTTGTCTGATAACTGCAGATCACTAAAAAAACAAAAACAACATGCCATGTTTTCCAGTACTTTTTTTAAAGGTATTTTTCTCCTTTCAGTCTTACCTCAATCTATCTACTGATCCCTCTCTCATAGTATTAATAGTCGAACTTCACTTCTAATTATAAAGATATATATAATTAATGTGGGTGACACCAGTGATCTAAAAAGTAAATTGAAACACTAGGACAAAAATATTTGTGTTAAAACATTTTTTTCCACTTTCAAGTAATTCAACCTTAACGGAATTAGTGAAACTATTCTGGATTGACTCCCCCTCCCTTCTCTCTCTCTTTCACACACACACACACACACACACACACACACACCTGAAGAGATGAGAACTATGCCTAGTCAAATGATTTCACTAGAAGAAGAATGTTCATCAATCCTTCAACAAACACCAATAACAAGTAAAAGAAGAATGAATAAACTGGAGCAATCCCTTTCATCAACGATTACATGATATGTTTATCAAAGCCTGTCTTACCAAGTTCACAAACCAATTGTTAATGGTGATACATGCAGCCATTCATCAACTACAAACACAAGCGTTCACACACACACAAAAAACAACAACACAAAAACACACTTGTTTTTACAAACAACAGACATGGCTCCCCAGGCTTATCTGTAATATTGATACTTACTAAAATCCTTCAGAGGATCATGAATAACAGGAGGGTAACACTGAACGGGGTTGATTTTTTTTTTTCTTTTTATTAATGCCAAAACTAACCCTTTGTCCCTGACATTGACAGAAAATTGTACTCACATTATGGTGAAACCAGTGCTTTTTTTTTTTTTTTTTTTTTTTTTTTTTTTTAATGAAAACTATACATTTTGAATGACTGCTGAAAAAAAACTACAACACTGGAAATGGTCTGAGATGATAATGACTGAAAAAATATTGCATTCGACATTCTCACAATGCTCTACTAACTTTACATCAATCAAAATCAGTCATAAGTCCAAATTTCACATTAATCACAACTTCAGAGAAAATTTCACAATACCATGACTTCAATGCTTAATTTTTTGGTTCCCTATCCCTACATGAACACTTGATTTCTCACACTTTTCGGTTTTCTACTTCTTTTAAACCTATGGTGATGTTGTGTGCACTGATGAGTGAGGAGCCTCAGCATGTACTGGAAACAACTGATGGCTTTGACCATCTAAAGTGCTCGACAGCAAATGGCGAGTCATCACACCAAGCAAGCTTGGTAGCTTATGGTGCCTCTACACATGGTACAATCATTCATTCAAAGAGGTACCAATCAATTTGCAGAAGGTATGGACAAAAGGATGGTCTGGAAAAAAAGGAGGGTTGGAGGCTCAGTTGGAGCAAAAAAAAAAAAAAAAAAGGGAAAAACATTTACATGGCTCGACAACTTGTCTTGATAACTTTGCCATGTTCTGAACTCTGCAAACTCATGGAATGACTGACAAATAGTTAAAGAAGTAAGTGTACATGAGAAGAAAAAGAGAACAGCAAACCGGACTGGATTTATTTTCACCTGCAGCTGACAGACTTACCCCGCAGTCCATGAACCATGGGCTGCACTGCTCCCACTGCCGCTCCCAGTGCGGCTCACAGTGGAAGCAGGAGCACCAGACGCATAGCTGTTGCTCCCTCCCGCAACATTGCTGTTGCGAGATGTGTCCCCCTTGGAGGAGGAAGCATCCCAATATTCTGTGCGAAGCACATTGCTCTCTATCGTGTGTTTGCAGTTATGAGCCTTGGAGGCAGAGCGAATGTCCATGAAGGCCACGGTGGCCGTGAGGGTACTCTCATTGTCCTTACTGCCTTGGAGTTTGACACTCTGAATCTTCCCATACCTGCACACAAACAGATGAACGCAAAATTCTTGAACAACATTTCCTTTAAAGAATACATTTTGAGTGAGCACTCTAAAGCTCTACACAACCATGTATTGTTATTATACACTGTATGCATGAAAACACAAAATTCTTGGACCACATATTGTGTAAAGAATACATTTTAAGTGAGCACTCTTAAGCTCTTCACAACCATGTATTATTATACACTGTATCATGTTGTATGTATGGAGCTCTGACACATACTTTCACGCAAAGGCACACAAATACACTAATTTTGTCATAACTTCCTTAACAATATGAATGTATCCTTCCATATTTCAGTAAACAATGTGTGTGTGTGTGTGTGTGTGTGTGTGTGTGTGTAACCTAGTTCTGTATATCGCCAACAAGTTTCTAGCAGTTCTACAAATGCTGAGGAAGGAAACTGAGCACATTTCAAGAATACTAACAGGATACAATAAGCTTTTGTCTGAAATGCTTGAGAAAGATTACCCAACTGAATGATAGTGCCAATGCTCTATCTTGTGGCACACATGCTTCTGTGATGAGCCTGTCAGACAGTGTCACTTACTGAGCTGTCATATAAACTGGTCAATTGATCTAACTGATTCCATCAATTCACTTCTGTAAATCTTACTGGGGACACTAGGGGAGATGGGATGGACAGAAATGGTACAGGATAAGCAGGACTTCCAAACTGAGCATTACTGTAAGTTGTTCTGACCTTTAAAGTGTTGGTTTAAAGTTTGCAAGGAAGAGTACCTAGTTCTATAACTATTACTGTAGTTACCTATTATTCTACAACCATGCGTGGGAAGTTCCCCCCCACCCCACCCCCTCCCCCCCAACACACACCCTTCACCAGTTTGTCTCAATCCTAAAAGGCCAACCAAGTAAGTGTTATGTCCTGTTTGCCTGAAAAGGGAACAGCTGTTCATGCTGGTGGCGGTCCTGGACAACTTCCTGTATCCAGTAATGGTCTGGTGCTCATGAATGAAAATGTATATCCAGCTGTAATATTTTAAATTCTCTTACTGCTATTCCTTTTCCCCCCCTCTCAAAGAACAGGCAATATTTGATATTGGGTGTGAGAAGAAGAAGTCTACCGAGTACTCATCTTTTTAATTAATTTGATGTGATATTGTATGTGTTCAAAACAAAACACATTTCAAATGCCTCACAGACACAGCCAGTGGTACGTTTTCTGTTGCACGTCTCTCTCTGAAGTGTTGAAAAGGTTTGGGAAACAGAGAGAGGGATCACAAAAAGAGAGAGGATAGAATGACACAATGGGAGAAATGCTTATTTCTGAACTTGGTGATTCTTCTGACACAGTGTGCTGATCTACACTTGACAGAACTCATACTGATTTTTAATCACAAAATTTAAACACTTTTTTTTTCTTTCTTTTTTTTAAAGTTTGAAGCACTAATGCCTGAATGGTCAAAAAATCAAAATGACTGTGTGATGAATGCATATATATGAAAGGCAAGGTATTTTGAGTGCTGACTAATGCCCTTCCATGATTTGTCTGCCACAGATGAGAACTGAAATTTTTTTTTTCATAATAGAGTGCGTTAGTTTCAAACATTTACTTTTTTTTAACATTCCTTTATTTTTTAATAATAAAGTTTATGAACCCTTGCTGATCTGTCATCATGTTCACTGATTTTTTTTTTTTTTTTTTTTTTTTTTTTTTTTTTGGGCTGCCCCATCATCTGCGCCATTTCAGTGGCATTACTCCCACGCTGCTCATTTAGATTTCCCCATACATGGCCACACCCGGGTTCGTCCGTCACTGTTCCAGCGTCGGCAATCCGCAGGGAACCATTGATGTTAGGTCGCCAGGAGGCCACACACCAGAGGAGACCCTGCACTGCTGCCGAGTCACTTTGGTGGTGTTCAGTGGTGCCTGTTCTGATTCAACGTACTTAGGACATCACCTACTAAGCCCCCTACTAACGACAATAATGGCTTAGTCGCGTAACCAGACTGAGTGAGCGTCCCTCCCAGAGTGGAGACCGCCACCACGTTCCGCAAACAACAGCCCCCCATGAATCTGCCGACACTGAAGACACTGACAGGACTCACCCCAAGCACAGAAGTGGAGGGGTATCGAAACTGAGGTCACCATGAGAGCAGGGCATGAAAGGCCACAGACTTTGAGACTGTTTTGTTTATATTGACGATGGTGGAGGAGGAGGAGGATGACGATAACGATGTTGCTATGGAGGTCCATTTTGGTTTGGGACTGCATGACAAGGCTGTACTCTACGCTTCTTGTCATAATGATATCCCGGTGTTAACCAGGCCCGAGAGATAGACACTTGCAGTGTTGGTCAGGTAATTAGAGCAACACACCCAAAGTCGCATCCTTGAAGTGGATGACACTCGACTGTGTGGTCCCAGTCTCCACATATAAGGCCACAGCAACACTCAACTCTGGGTAGGAGCCGGCCACGGGCCGAAAAACCCACTGGATTTTTTTTTTTTTTTTTTTTTTTAAGTAACGTCATTTCTTCTTTCCCTGTCTCTGTATCATCTCTGATAGCACGGCCGCTTCCAATTACTTCTTTTTAACAAGCGGCGACCGCTACTCAGATACGTGTGTGACAAAGCACAATCTGTCAACTGCCAAATCTACGCCTCACCACACAGCGAAATGGAAAGTTCACTACCAACGGTTGACTCGGTGTTCGACAAAGAGAAGACCTCAACTCCTGTGGCAAGTTGACATGACTCAACACACCAATATGCCCCCCCCCCCCCCCCCCACACACACACACACACACCTCCGCCCCCTTTCTCTCCCTCACCACAGCACAGCCCCACCAAGTCCACACGCTCCCCTCCTCCCCCTGAACAAACAGTCCACCTCCTTCCCTTTCCCACTTCGTGTCACTACTGCAATGATAATGGTAGGCGGGACAGGACGGACAGGCCAATGGCCATATAACGAAACACGATAAAATCGCAACGAGCTATTTTGAGTTTAACTGGCCTGTTCCACTAGACTTTGACCCCTCGGGTAGCTGCTCCATGGGACGAGATAGCTTGCATGTCTACTTCTATCTCGGGTTGCTCCTCGACTTTTCAACCCCTGATGGTATGACAGCATGTGTTGGAACAATAATCATGATTGTGCACCTGCCAACAGCATTACTCATGCAGCAGTTTTAACACGTGACAGTCGAACTACTATGCGAGGATGCAACTTGGCTGAATCAGTTCAGACATCTCATTGTACGTATGCATTTAAACTTAGCCTCAAAATGTGTCCTGAATAAACTAATTTCCTGATTATCTTAAATGCGGCAACAATCAGATCTTGTTTTTCCCCAAGACTTTTCAAAAGGCTTTTACAATATCCTGTTCTAGACATCTTTGAATTTTAATCTGACACAAAATAAATCATGGCTCGTGTGGACAACTGGACAGTGAAGTAACGAGTTTGGATGCATAGCTGTATGTGGTCTGGTTCAAAGTATACCTTTTTATATATTTTAGAGAGAGGGAGGGAGATTTGAAGGGGAGAAAAAGATCATAGCAAAGATCACACTAGCTTTTATTCAAGAGAATGTGGGCAAATCAAATGAACTCCTTAGAAAATGTGTCCGATTTAAAACGTCCATAAAAACTCTGCAATTTTCTATATTAACATCTCATAGATCCGTTCAGTGGTTTACCCACGGAGAAGGCGCCAAACTTGACCCAAACCAGAGCTGTTGTTAAAACGATGCCTTTTTCTTCCAATAAGAGGGGGTGGGGTGGAGAGGGGACGAGTGTGGTGATCTGACACCAACCGCTGTACTGCTGTCCGGCACACAGGACAGAGCGAGACACCGCCGCCACTGCTGACACAGCAGCCACTGACAACGCTGAGACGAAGTCGAGGCTGTCACCTGACACCCACTCTGGTTGCTGCTGTTGATGATGATGATGATGCTACAACTGCCACAGACAGTTCTCTCCTGTCAGCCTGTCGAGATCTCCCCCAACAGGTCTAGAGTATGCCTGCCTATGTCCCTGCCGCCATTTTCATCATTTATTCAGACTGGTATTGCTTTTCCGCCCGCTCCCCGCCAACACTCGGCTTACTGCTGGCAGACACGTGCGTAAGCTGTGCTGGTACGGGAGGGAGGAAGGGAGCTGAAGAGAGACAGCGAAAGGATTTTTTTTTTTTTTTTTTTTTTTTTTAACCTCTGCAGATGGAGGTCGTGATGAGGGAAGCTGGGTGGAGAGGAGGGAGAGCGAGAGCGAACAAGGTTTTTGACTTGAAAGAGCTCAGAGAATGGGGCCCACAACCACAGTTCTAGAGAAGCCCACTGCGAGCGCGAGTGATCGACTGGGCGGGGAAAAGAAACTGGTTAAAAAAAAAAAATATATATATATATATATATATATAAAAGAGAAGTGGGGGCCCGAGATGGCAATGGGGGTGGGGGATTGAGGGTGGGGGAGGAAAAGCCAGGGTTGCAGAAGTAAAGGTCAGTGAAGGACGCCTATGGCTCTGGGTGTCGGGCGGGCGGGCGGCGGGCGGACGTCTTATTTATTGATGGTGAGCTCTTTGCCGGCCTGCATGCACACAAAAAAAAAGCCCTGTGTGCTGCCGTCGTGGCGCTAAATCCTCTCTGATCCACGTTCTCCAAATTGCACGACCAAAAACACTCCCCCCCCCCCCCACACACACACACACTCTCCCCCCCCGCCCCCACCCTTCCCGCCACCTCTCCCTCTCCCTTTTCATTCCAGCAGCCCTGCATCGATTCGGATAATGGCAGAAGTGGTGTTGAAATAAATAAATAAAAAATAATATAAAAATAAGGAGGTGAGGGTGAGGGGCTGTCTCAACCCGCCATTACTATTACCCACCCCTACCCGCCAGCCTGGCTTCATCTGGTTATAAATGTTGACGTGAAGAGCCAGCTGGCCAGTAGTGAGGGAGGGTATTGCCGTGTCTGGTGGCGTGGGGAGTAGAGGAGGAGAGGAGGAGGTGGCTATCGCATGTGTGTCAGATCACGCAGGCCGTGTTTGCCGATCCAACAGGCAAACCAAGCTGGCCCATGCTACTCGCTGGCAAGAAGGATGTTGGCCACTGATGAGCTTTGGATGACTGCACTCCAGTTAAAATCCCGGTCTTTACAGTGCTAGCAGGTTGGAGATGCCCAACATGACACCATGCATGCTCCACTTCGCTGGCACAGTGACTACAATGTTGTGAACATTACTTGCTATTGTGCAATAGTCAATACCCACAAACCCCACTGTACTTTATTCAATTACTGATTCTAAATGTTAATTACTCAACAGAAGACTATGATTGTACTGACCTTCCCAGAAGGCCCGTGGCTCTGAATTACTAATACTACTCATAAATGACTATCAAGATGTAGTGCTTATGTGTAAAATGTTGGCACTCAATGGATTCTGTCCTGCACATTTTGGTGCATTTTGGAAAACATCATCTACAACTCAGCCTGTACCAATCCCCATAAACCAGGTGCAACAAATGTGTTGCAATACCTGCAGGCATCATACATTGCCCAACCTAACCATTCTGTTTTATCAATGCAAATTCTTCCCCAGGAAAACAGTGATGCATCACTACAGACATTAGGAACACCCCCCTTTTCTACTGCAATAAAGCTTAGCTGATTCAACACCAAGAAAACCTTAAATGTTGTGTCACAAGGGACATAATGGTTTCTCAACAAAACACATCCTGTTGTATTAATGCTAATTGACTCAGTATGTACATATACATACAAAAAAAAAAGAAGTTTTTTTCCATTCTTCTCAAGTCTCTCTCTACTTCCTGATTGTGTATGTGGAGGAAAGCACAGGCATGTGACATGTAAGCGGAGAAAGGCCTGCAAATGTTTGAGTTAAAAAATTTCTTTGCTGTTCTGAACTGATTAAATAATAATAATAATAAAACAATAAAAATATTTATACATAAAAGCTATGGAAATGGGTTGTATTTTTGTGTGAATACCTTTGATTTTGAGATTCATGGATGAATTAAGCAACTCTGAATTGTCTCACCGTTCAAAAGGTAGGAGTGGTGACATTTCATCTGAGTGGGCTGCTGCTTCAATGAGTAGCCATTCAAAATTGCAAGTGGGCTGGGGTTTTTTGTTGTTGTTGTTTTGGTTTTGTTTTGTTTTGAAGAAGATGGGTGTTTGGCTGCTTTCTGCTTACTGCTTTTCTTGTGAGGATGAAGGGGGTGGAATGGGGGTATGTGCACATCTGTTTAAACCATTGCTATCAATGCTTAATATTCCAGCCTGTTTACGAATTTTTGTGGGCTTTGGATTTACTTCTTTAAAAAAAAAATTCTACTCAGTGGCTAAATGTTTCTGCTCTATATTCAGATACTGCAATTCAAGTATTTTTGTTAGGTTTAAATAAGATCCTCATTTAGGAACACTCACATCCATATGCATTTGTTGCAGGAGTAATATGACCCTTCAAACACTAGGGTGAATTCGGGGAATCTTTAGGCTTAATAAGCATCCATGTTGGTGAATACAGTTTTCACACAAGTTTATGATGTAAATTCTGCACCAAGACATCAGCAGCTCTGCAGCCAAGGATGCAGGACTACAAGTTTGGGAAAACTTCTCTTTGTTTACCACAGGTACTACCACTAAAGAGCCCAAGACGTTCCATATATATAAATGTGATACATGATTGAGCCATCCAGTTGTCAAGCTCATCAAGTAACAATGTGTGTGCAATTTCCAAAACCTGTCCTCTGCTGCTGTGCTCCCTTCTCCCTCAGTATATCGCAATGTGTACATCACTATATGCATGAGTGTGCTTGCACCTGTGTGTGTTGATTATATGCATGCAAGTCTCAATATAATCATATTAATCATGTTACATTATTCTCCCGATACTGATTTCTTCCTCAACCAGACTGTTCAGGAATACTTAATTATAAAGATATCAGCTTCAGATCACGATCAACACAAATGCACACATATGCATACACACTGCGTTCTCTCTCTCTCTCTCTCACACACACACACATGACTTATCTAATATCAATCAAATGCCCTTAGTGAAAAGACATTAAATTAATGAAAGATATACTGCCATCTCTCCCACTGCAGAATATGCTGTTATTCAAATGTTGGCCAGCCATCAGCATGTATACTCAGTCCTATTACCAGTATTAGCTATGTCACAATGACTTTCTGAAACCGATTCCTTTTGGGTTTTTTGAAACCAAAACAAGAAATAAATAACCTTGTTCTAATCTGATTCCCACAAATTCAAAAGCTAAAAAAAAAAATATATATATATATCTATGTCAACCAACCAAAACCACATAGAACTAAAAACCACTCGCTGACTCAGTGCTCTTCCTGAGCTGCCTCAATGACTGTCATAGGTCAAATTCTAAAAAGTAATTCTATTGCACCTCCTTTTCTGAACAGATCCATTTCAAGCTCTCAGAATGGAATCAGACACTGGAATTAGTCACTGTGCTGCCATATCTGGGTTAAATTGAAGTGGGTTTGCTAAGTGGAGTTAAAACAGACAGATCTGACCAATATTCTAAAACCATGGTTTAAATAATTTATACATGTATGATGTATTCATGAGTGTGACACACTGACTGTATAACACTAATCTTACAACTGTTTTGAGAATAACAGTGCACCTGTGTCGACATGTGCATGTTTGTAAGAACCTGCTTTATGCAAGTGCATGCATGATGCCCGTTACCCAAATGTGCCTTTTCCTTCATTTTTTTCAGTCCCTCAACAATCCACCCTGTTTACCACTCCTTCCACCACGGACACGTTAAGAACTGACAGATGTCTGCTTTGTTACTATTTGCAAGGTCTCAACGTTTTATTCCTGGCACCCATTCCTCAGTCACTCAACGCCTGGCACACTGCAGCCAGCAGACAATATGTATGTAAATCCCCTTCCCTCTTCTGGCTTGGAGCTCCATCTCTATGCAAATGCACCTCCTACAACTGCACAAAAGCCAACTGTGAACAGATTTTCCACTTGTGTGGCATACTTCATGGCAATACTTACATGCCACCTCTCCCGATTCAAACAGCTCACACTTCCCCCACCCACCCCCTTCACCGTGGCTTTTACCAGCTTTACCATCATCTGGCCTATCGATCTGGGAGGTCCCCATACAAACTGAATATTGATGCTGCCCTTGTCTGCTGAAAAGCGATAGCTCTGAAAAAGCCTGCTGCCTCACTCTCACAGCAATCCTGAAGTGGGAATTATTGATTGCATGGCCGCCGTCCAGACCCACTGGGACTCCATTTCTGCGTTATTAAAGGCAAGCTATCGACCAGTGCAGCACCCAGCTTGCCCTGCCATCACTCTGGGGCTGATGACGTCCGTAGTCACAAACATGATTATGGCCAGCTCCTAGCAACCACCATAAGACCGCTTTACTGGCGCAACTTGTCGACACCCTCTGGCAACACACCAACCATAGATGAGGGACGTCGTCTCCACCTCATGTTTTGCCAGTCTTGTTATCAGTGAATCAAAATTTTCGAAGTATCCATCTGCATACACACACACACACACACACACACACACACACACACACATACATACTCATCAAGGTGAACATGATCTACAAAACTGAATATGAAAAGCTCCAGCAAGTGTAATGGTGGTCTGAAAAAATAGGGACTGTGTGCATGCATTTCATACATGTGCACATTCATTATCAACTGTACACTTCACCATTTACTGACTTAACCCTCAGTATATTTTTATGTCGATGTTCTGGCTTGCTGCGTCTCCATGACTGACAACAGATGTCACATTTATGAACTGCACAACTACTTCATAACTACTGGCATGACACAAATGTGATGGAAATCCGAAGAACTCAGTTGTACTTGGTGCATCAATACCAAAAACGCCACCCAGCAATATGTTGACGCTATTAAACAAGCAGCAGTGTTTTTAAACAAGAAAAAGAAGACATGGAAATCTAGGTTATGTTGACTCTTTTCCAATATGTGCAACAGCATGTGCTGACAAAGGATGGGTGGATTGCTGTATGAAGAAAATGAGCAAATCCGAAACTGAGATCCATGTTAACTCAGGATACTAGACTTTTTTTTTCTTTCTTACACTTCCATCTTCAGTAGCATGCGCTCCATACATTTGTTTGTCATATGCTGATTGTCATATGCTGTTATGGGTCAACCAATGAAGCCCAACCCAACCCAACTGGTTTTCAGTTTTATATAAGTCTTAACCATAAAATCAAAAGGACTAACTCTCTATATGATTGTGTGTGAGCATCAAACGTGGTCTTTAATAAAGTAATTATTGTTACGTCTCAAATGTCACTTGTATGTCTTTTCTCAAGCAAAAACCACCTTTTATCATCAACCCTCTATGTCGTAAAAAGCAGAACTCGATGCCAACCAAGCAGGCACCCACGTTGGGCTGATCATGTCGACAGCCCCTGCTGTCGCCTTTTTCTCCTCACACGTGCAAGAGCTCTGAAACAGCGTTCTCTGACAGCAACGCCACACAGCAGGCATGCCAATCAATATCCTGAGGAAAACAACCCTCTCCAGCGCCTGACTGTTGCAGTATTGATCAAGTTGCAAATTCCGTTTTGCAGCTATAAGCAGACAGACATTCCTGGCTCTTCCACGTTTCTTTTTCTTTTGGTTTATTTTTATTTTCTTCCTCCACCTGCCGCCAGTATGGTTCAATCCAGCTCAAGCTGTTGCCGCCCAGCCCTACCATGCATGCACTGGTTTTACCAACGACCTAACGCGGCTCTTTCCACATGGTTTCTTCCACATGCCTCGGCGTCTGTGTGTGTGTAAAGGGGGGGGGGGGGGAGGTTAGGGGTGGCGGCGTGGGGGGAGAAATGCCTTCACACCGCCGCAAGCCGCTGGCAAGGAGAGGAGCAAAGCTGGGAGGGTCGTGGGGCAACGAGACAGGCAGCAAAGGGAAGGACAGAGGTGGGGGGTGGAAGGGTTGGGGAGATGTGGAAAGAAAAAAAAAAAAAAAGGAGGGGTGGTGGTGGTAGTGGTGGAAGGGTTTTGCAGGGTGAGTCAGGAGGTGAGAGATAAACAAGGCAGGCCACATTGGCCCAGGGGGACTGGCAGCTCGCCAGCAGGCAACTTGAGCCGCCTTGACGGCAGCCCGCGCTATCAATCACGTTGCCATGCCGACCGTGAAGGGAGGGGGGTGTGGGGAGAGGCGTGTGTGTAGAAGAGTAGCCCAGTCCACCGGTTATTTTCAGCCCCACTCTCTGCTGTACACAGCCTTCCTTCAGCGCGCAACACTTCGCACAAGGCCCCTATTACCTGGCCCCTTGCCAGATTTTTTTTTTTTTTTTTTTTTTTTTTTTTAACCAGCCCTTCAAGCTCACATGGATGAAAGAGGCCCCACAGCCAACTGACAATGGCAGCTTTTGTCCACAGCGTACAGCACACCGCGCGTTTTCCTTCCTCCTCTACACAACTTGGCAGCATATGTCTGGCTGTACAGCGACCACTGTAAAGACGACTTGCCGCATTCAAGACAGGACCCGCCTGTTAAAACTTTGAAGGAGCCAACGTTGCCTGTTATTAATCATGGTTTAAACTGTGTACATTAAATATGATCTCTGCGATTATACACCTACGCTGCATAAAACAGTGGACGCGTAATGTTTTCTGTGAATGAATACACCTTGTTTTTGATCTCTTTTTTTTCCGCATTTTTTGAGGAACATAGCACAACATCCTGGTTCCTTGTAAAATCCAAGAAAATCCTGGTTCCCATAACGATACAACTGAAACCACAATTGCGTAAAGTCTATCTCGAACAGTTGTTAGCAGTGTTCAGAGTAGTATTTTCAGTTATTTTCTACAGTATTCTCTCTCTCTCTCTCTCTCTACGAACTACTATCAATGGACTACATACATTCTGACGATGTTGAGTATTTGAAATTTGTTTTCCTCTTTCACGAACACTGTCACTCAGGCTGGTTCACAATCAAACCTTTTCTGTTGCACTGCGGACAAAAGCCAGTATGAAACCAACTGCTAATTCTACCAGTCGGTGGGATTTAGTGTACAAAGCCTTCGCTCTGCATCGCATTTTCTATTCCTGGATTGATTTTGTGGGTTCAGAAAGACGAATTTGATACCACAGCAATATCAGCGTTTCGTGGGTAGAAAGATACCAATGGCATACGTCTGACACGGGAAATGACTAACATGTGTATTGGGGTTTGAAAATGACCTATTATTTTGTATAGAAAACGGGTTTGTTTTTTTCCAAATATGGCAAGAGGATACCTTCAACAGATGCTATGTAATATTGTTCAATCAACAATGCCAAACTGCTTACTACACCCATGTTGTGTGGACATGCATGAGTTATGGGAAACTTGTCCATAATTTTTTTAAAATGTTTTCTAATCCATTTGAACCGAAAGCTATAAATCTATACTGTATATTTTATTCAATAGGACTGAGCACGCGAGCCTTTAAAGTCTTTTTGATCACACCTAACATTTGCAACACATTAATATTCTTGTCGCAAAACCCAAGTAACTCTTCAGAGAATTAAACCTTTGTGGTCACTAACTTGACTAAGTATACCGTACGGATGAAAACATCCAATAACATGAGGTCCAGTGTTTTTCCACCAAGTCATCATCCAAATCAATTCACTTAAAGTTTGAGGTTGTTGGTTTTTTGTTGCTGTTGTTTTATCTAAGACATGCCCTTATTTATAGCACACATTTTGTTCAGCCTTAGTAAAATTAGTCACAAGACAAATGTCAATATGTGAATAAACAAGACAGGCAAAACCTTCATACTGAAAGCTCACATGTGAATTACTGGTTGGCAACCAGGAACGAAATAAGCACTAAGTTCAGACAGATGTGCAGGCGATCAAACAGACTTGCCCAAATCACCAAGTAATCATGTGCAGACAACTCAAATATTTGAAGTCATGACTGATTCACAGTATATAATTCCAGTCAGCAAGTGTCAACACAACAGTACAAAATGTCAGTTTTGTTTCCATTTCCTGACCATCTGAAAATGATTTTTTTCTCAAGCCAAATCAAATATTGTGTAATGGATCTAGGAATGTAAAAGAAAAAACGAAAAAAATGTAGAATTACTTTCCATTGATATCTAAACAGAAGACTAAACACTAAGAAAAAGATAACATTTTAAGTGTGTAGCTGTTGGAATACTTCTACTGTCAACTTTTCAGTTTCACATGATGCATAACTAGCTTTAACTAGCATCCACCCCACGAACCAAGTTTCACAAACAAATAACTGGCAGTTTTTTGTGTGGTTCTTTTTAGAGGAAGGCCAACCTAGACTAAATTGTCCAGGAACTCAAAGTCAGCTGCCAAGATCCGAGGTGGTACATTCCACTCCAGTATTGTTCTTGGAAAAACTTGCATCCTCCTGTATTGGACTCAACAGGCCAGAATGAACTCTTTACAAGTTTAAATGGTCTTTCATGAACAATGTGCACGAAATGATGAGGCCTTTGCAGAAAAAGATCCTGGAAATAAATTCAACTGCCTCTTTAACACCCTTTTCATATGTGTATCACTGAATCATGCTCTTGCAAATTACTGGCAAGATCCACATTCTGATTTCCTGTCCGAGAACTTACAGCTGACCCAGAGTAAATCAGCTACTGGTAGTTCCTGGCTAATGTCATTACAAATTACTATCACTGGTCTGTTGTCTTATTTGCTTTTTTTAAGGGCAAGAATAAGCAGGACATGTGTTCTGGCATGTTGTCATAAAATTTATTAGATTGTGAAGAAAATGGCATAACTCATACTATTTCATGCGGGGAGGGGGGGAAGCTAACCATCAACAGGAACACAGATTAGTTTGACCAACAATACGACCTCTCGGGCTATGTAAGCCTTTACACTCTGTGTGTGTGTGTGTGTGTGTGTTAGTGCTGTGACGCATGTTTCATTGTTTGTCTGAATCTCTTCCTTTCCTTTTCAGCTAAGTGTTCAACTCCTTGCACAGTTGCAGAAATGCTATGGGCAGAAAAAAATTAACATAAAATACTGAAAAATTAGATAGTAAAGTAATGGCCAGATCTGTTTATCAAGCCCAAAATGACCAGAAAGAAATACACATTTCATATCTTAAGACTATGATTTTGAACATGAAGCAGTCAATGAGTGCATGCACAGTGATTCATATTATTTCTCCCATGAATAACGATACTAAATATTATAAAATATAAAAAAGAAATGTCAATTTTTTGCCAAACTGAATTTTGTTTTGATGATAAGCTACTCTCAACAAAGCCACTATTTAGTCCTCATGTTGTAATCATTTTCAAATATAAAAAAGTTGATTTTTTGCAATACAGATTTTTTTTTTTTTTTTTTTTTTTTTATACATTACTCTTAATAGTCATTATTATGCCATTATTAGTCCTTATGTCATGATCCATGTAATCTATCTCAGTATCTGACATTAAACGATCACCAACAATCTTCAAACAGATAAAAATATCAGGGAAAAATGAAGTGCATGGCATTTGCACCACCAAGCACATCTGACATTGGCATCTGCGACATTCTGGTGCCTACGCTGAACATGTATAGAGACAAATGTCATGATCATTAACAAATCAGCAGACAGAGATGATGTATTCTGGAAAATAAGTTTGCCTCCACTGGTCATCAACATATGTCTGACATTTCTTCAGCATGAAGACTTTTTGGGGGGGAGGTGGGGGAGTGGGTGGGGGGGGGGGGGGTAGTGGGGTGGTATCTAGATATGAGGCATGACATATTGGCTGGAAATTATATACACATATAATAAATATGTAGTCTGTAGTTTTTTTATGGATGTAGTCCACAGGTGGGGATTATTACTGATTTGGTGCACAACATGGTAAAAATCAGCCAAGGAGACTGTCCACATTTCACATTAATATTATTATTATTATAAGAAACTTGTTGGTACTGGGAAAGTCAGAGAATCCCTTTGAGAAAGAATGACTGGCTTCACATTAACTGTTTTAACTTTTATATAAAATATTATTCAACATTGTGCTGAAATGGGTAACGACTTTGTTGGTCTTTAAACTGTAAATGAATTTTTATCCACCTGTACCACTTGACCAAGCCCATCTAGCTCACTATAGTTATCACTATATCAGGCTTTATTACATAATTTGATGTTGAAAAGCCTTACAGAAATTCAAACTATAAAGTAGAAATTGTGTTTTTCCATTGTTTAATATGCTTTTCATCTCATATAAATAGTATAACATCTAACATATATGCAGATTGTCTGAAAAAGTGCAAGCGCAAGCCTGTATCTGTGCAATCATAACTACTTGGAAAAAGAACCTTCAGTAACATGCTGGGTAAAGACTTCTTTCAAATTCCCCACTGCTTCACACATGCATGCTCTCTTATGGCATGATGAAAACAATTAAATCTGGAGTTTTAGCTCATGACACTACCAAAACAGTCACTGTGATAAACAAAACAAAAACCCTAGAAAACACACTTAAAAGCCTCTCTCTCTCTCTCACACACACACACACACACACACACACACACAAACGTAGTATGCACAACACTGTCACTCACAATCACACACAAGCATGTATGCACACTGATTTACACAATTCAGTCTGGCGTTTTAACCCATGACAGTCACTGTGATAAAAATTTTTTTTAAAAACCTTGAAAACAAGCTTAAGAACCCCCCTCTCTCTCTTTCTCTCTCTCTCTCACACACACACACACACACAAATACATGTACAACAAACATAGTATGCACAACACTGTCACTCACAGTCACACACAAGCATGTATGCACACTGATTTACACAATTCAATTGGGAGTTTTAACCCATGACAGTCACTGTGATAAAAAAAAAAAAAAAAAAACCTTGAAAACAAGCTTAAGAACCCCCCTCTCTCTCTTTCTCTCTCACACACACACACAGACACACACACACAAATACATGTACAACAAACATAGTATGCACAACACTGTAACTCACAGTCACACACAAGCATGTATGCACACTGATTTACACAATTCAATTGGGAGTTTTAACCCATGACAGTCACTGTGATAAAAAAACCAAAACAAAACAAAACCCCTTGAAAACAAGCTTAAGAACCCCCCCCCCCCCCCCCCACCCCTCTCTCTCTCTCTCACACACACACACACAAATACATGTACAACAAACATAGTATGCACAACACTGTCACTCACAGTCACACACAAGCATGTATGCACACTGATTTACACAATTAAATCTGGAGTTTTAACCCATGACTGTCACTGTGATAAACAACAACAACAAAAACCCATTGAAAATAAGCTTGAGAACCTCTCTCTCTCTCTCTCTCTCTCTCACACACACACACACACACACACAAATATAGTATGCACAACACACTGTCACTCACACACTTATACACAAGCATGTATGCACACTGATTTACACAATTAAATCTGAGTTTTAACCCATGACTGTCACTGTGATAAACAACAGAAAAAAAACCCCATTGAAAACAAGCTTGAGAACCTCTCTCTCTCTCTCTCACACACACACAAATACACACAAACACAGTATGCACAACACACTGTCACTCACACACTTACACACAAGCATGTATACACACTGATGTACACAATTAAATCTGGAGTTTTAGCTCATGACACTACCTAACAGTCAGTGTGATAAACAAAACCCCTAGAAAACATGCTTAAGAGCATCCATCTCTCTCTCTGTCTCACACACACATACAATTATGTTGTATGCACAACACTGTCACACACACACACACACACACACACACACACACACTGTTTAGTGTCACTGACTGAACCTTTGAAGCACATATATTCATTTTTAAGAAATAGCCAGGATTATGCTTCTAACATTTCTTGATATGCTCTGTAAAGAATTAGCTTAAGAAAAATCATAGCTGAGGAGAAACAATCTAGTATATACGATTCCCCTCTGAAAACAGTGTGGCTGCCTACATTCTGCCTTCCTTATGGTTTAACTTGTTATCATGCAAGAAAGGACAGTAGCTGTTCACCAAAAGATTTAACAAAACTGATCTTCGCACACACATACATCATTAACCAACTCACACACACCTCTCTCCATTTACCTTTTAAACTAAGCATGCATGCACACACTCCTCTCTCAATTTCTTTTTTTTTTTTCACACACACACACACACATCCAGAGCGACACGCCGATACAGATCATGTAATGAATCCGTGGCACAAACATCCTGTCTCACACGTTATGCATACACTTACATGCTTAATCTCCTGACTTGTGCACACACACTCACGCAAGTACACTCGCTCTCTCTCAAAAACCTGGAAAGGGTCAAAGAAGCTGCTACCAAAAGAAATTCATGACAACACTAGAATACAATTACAACACTAATCTGATGCCGACTAAATGAATTTGAATGTGAACTTTTCTACATATATATATTCTTTTTTTAAATGACAGATATTCACCTCAAACATTATCTCCATAATCTGTAAAGTTGGTAAATGATTTCCATACAATGATTAAACAGTTACATCTATTCAATTATTTGCATTTATCACACAGCCTATGCTGTATGCATGAAGATCAGCATATATATTGTCTAAGTTAAAAGTCGTGGCTGCCATTGACAGTCTTCAGTTAAACAAAACAACCCCTACCTCACAAATATTGGGAAAATTGCATTTCATTCATTATGAAATCTCAAAATCTCTGCACTCAACTCAAAATGTCTGGCCTTAAACCTACCTCTTTCCAAATTAGATTCCCCATCTGCTCCCTCTTCCCAGTGCTTCCTATAAATTTACATGTTTCGTCTTTCATCTATCTGAATCAAATAGAGGTATGCACAAGGGAGTGACCAAGAGTTATGCATAAGAGTGTGACTGACTCGGTGACGGACATCGAAGCCCATTGATTTGTCTGCACAAGATTTACTACTGTATAACATTTACACTTTAATTATTATAATTATTAGAAAACATATTCATTTCACAACCATAATCGGCTGGATGGTTATTTTGCCATTTCATGGTAGTTGGAGATGGTAGTAACTTAAGTAAGGGCTATAACGTAACAGAAATGGTGGTGTCCACATTTCTTCCCCTGTACTTTTCTGTTTATAAGACAGAAAAACTTGTATGTTGGTTAGCAACATTACATTTCTTTCCCTCCACTCTGTGACAAGCATTCTTTACATCATTCAAGAGGGGATGAAGTGTAGAGTATACAAAACAATGTTATTTAAACACATTTACAATTTTTCCATCTTTGGAATAAAACTGATTGCAAAGAACACTGGGGAAGCAATGTTGACATTGCCATAAGAATAACTTATAATAAAACCTAAATCTTACTGTCTTCCTATTTTTGGAGTTTCTGACTTTTTCATGGCTTTCAGTGGCTTGCTTGCATACTTTCTTAAATATTTTGTTAGTGAAAATAAGCCCTTTATATATATATATATATATATATATATATATATATATATTGCTATCCACATTCTTCCCCTGTACTCTTTCCATTCAGTTTCATTTGGAAGACAGAAAAAGTTGTTAATTGGTTTGAAAAAAAAAAATGCAGTAATTACCCTACATTTCTTCCCCTCTTGAATGCCATGAAGAAGGGGGGGGGGGGGAAGAAGGGGGGGGGGGATGGCAAGTAAGAAATGTGGAATATGTAATAGTAGTAGTAGTGTATGGACTGAAATGACCTGCCTAGGCCTTCTGGGCTTTTTTATGACCCCTTCAATATCTGTCTCCTTTTATTTGTCATTTTGTGGGATACACGCGTTTTCTTTTACATGTAGTAATGTAATATAATTATTCATCAAAGTCAATAAATTATTCTTTTAAACTGACGTTCATGTCAAGGATATTTGGAACACATTAGTATTTTGAGCAAGTTTAGTTTCAATAGGTAGTGCATTCCATATTTGTGCAATTCTATTATCTAATGAATTTTTCCTTAGGTTACAATGTCTTTGCCGAATTAACAACCTTTTCCATCTTCAAAACGAAAGAATTCTGGAGGATAATGTGGATTTTGCCGCTCCATTTCGGTTTGTTGTTTGTTAACGATCAGACCAACATACGCACAATATATATTCCAGCGAACAGAACATGGGCAAATGGCTGCCACATGTCAGATTCTCCCTCTCTCTCTCCCACTGGGCGGCGAGCAGGAAAGCACAAATAATTTGGACATGGCCTTGTGAACCAGCTCTTTCAAAATTTCAGAAGAACTGGAAAGGATCCAAAGTTCTAATAATCCCTGGTCAAATAAAACTCGGATATCGAAATTAAATACACATGTGATAAAAACGTTTGTGTTTGTATCAGCACTGAGGACTCGTTACAACGGTCGTCGAAGGGCAGAAATTGCCAACAACGTGTCTCTCTAACTACTACCTAACGGTAGAGTGATAGGAACGAGCCTTCGCCTTGCCAGGCAAACCGAGAGGATCAGAAAAATGGGAGACGTGGTTGCGAGTGCTCCGCACACAACACGATATGGGAAAACTCACCGTTGAAAATGGTGGTTGATAGAATCTTCCGTCGACTTCTCAGGAATATTTCGCACAAGAAGATACCTTGTTTCTCGTACCATTTCTTCTCCACCTACATGGCTCACCAAAATGCCATGTATAATAAAGTCTTGGAAGAAATGTGCCTTGACCTAGTACTCATCGCGAAGCAAGCTGGACGAACACCCAGAATAACATGCGGGGGGGTGACGTCATACATCTTACTGTTGGTGAGCGGCGCGACGCGCGCGCACACACCACACGCAGTCCTGACTGTAGTCTGTTTCAAATTTTGTCGACTTTTCTTGCTGTGTGAATAAGAGCGCTTGGAACACCAGTGGCGCTGCTAGTCTTTTTCAAATCGGCTTGTGGAGTGACAGAAATGTATGTTTTCCTCATGCTGCATGCCATGAAAGTGTTATTTATTACAAACTAAACGTTCTACTTGTATACAGTAATAAAATCAATACAACTACTTCACCACCACATTTCATACACGAGATAGGTTATGGTCTTGTTTACTGAATTGATGCAAAGGGATTTCTTTCCCGCTTACGATCAGTGCACGAGTGGTCGGGGCTGGGGCCCATTCTTTTTAGTCTGTTCAATACAGTTGGTAAATTGTGTGTGTGGTTTGTGTGTATGCGTGCATGCATACCTCGGGTTTTACCGAGCAAGTTATCGTTGATGGACGTCTTTCTTCGTAACTTTACGTACCAGTAGTAAACTGACATAGGAACAAAACTTTCATTTTCAAGAATATAGGTCTAACCCGTTGGCAAGCTAAAGCTAGAGTGCTGTTGATATTTCAGCTATTTATTTTGCATGAAGATAATTTCAGTTAATAAGTACACACAGCTGCACAGACCAAGAGGAAATAAAATTCATTGCGCGCGTACATATTCACACACATACGAATGAGCGTACATTGTAAGAAAGACACAACACAGAGGGACTGCGAAGGGGACTGGTGAGCACGGTCAACATTTCTTCTTTTTTTTTCTTTCTTTTTTTTCTTTCTTTTTTTTCTTTTTTTTCCCCACCTCCTTCCTTGTCTTGTTTTTCAGCTCGATTTAGATTGAACTGCTGTATGTCCACACACACACACACATACACACACGCACGCACGCATGCACGCAGGAGTCACAGCACTGAGACACACTGGGGAAGGAGGGGGAGGTGCGCTGCGTTCAGCAACTTTTTTTTTCTTTCTTCCTTTTTTTAAGCATGGCGTGGTGTGACTTGTCACGTGCGCATGACGCACGCGCGATCGATGGAGCTTGGGCGTGCATGCATTGCCAGCTCTTATGCTGACAGAGAGCACAGACGAACGGCACAGCATCAGGTCGTGGATGTTGAGACGGAGACTTCTCTTTGCAGCCCTGCAGCTGGTTTTGCTGCAATTTTATTATACTTCCCTCTGGCCCATCCTCGATAAACCCGTTCTATCGATTTTGGCAGAGCCTACACCAGACAGACAGACATATAATAAGAGTGCAACACTCATTAGAGTGACCATACAACTTAGTGATTATCTTACATTAAACAGTTTTGTGATAACGATGTGGGTGAAAGAATGAGACTGAGGAATGAGATGAGCTGATGTTCGGTTTTCGTGTGCGCGTTGAGAGCATGCGTGTCTGTCGATTGGTCTGAAACTTGAGTGAGAGAGAGACTAGTTTCTGTTTTGTCCACCGTACGCTGCGTGTGTGCATCCGAGCGTTGCTTGTTGATAATCTGAAATTCACCAGACGGATGCTCAAAGACAATGAGAGCGCCGTCAGTGCATCTGAATTTGATAAGGAACAGCAAGTTGAAGATGATCAGGGCAGTGATGATGATGATGACAAATTCCACTGACATTCCAGACGTGTGTCACAGAGACAAATCATCTGTGTATGAGAAAGAGTGAGAGCATGCCTATGTGTAGAGCAAATTAATAATGGATAATAATTTTATGTGTGCATGCACATAAAACATTGTTCTTGGACACCGTTTATTCAGGATTCACTATCCAGGTTCACTTCTTTTTTTTTAACACTTAAGATATTCTGAGTGAATGTTTTTAGTGAACGAAATTTAATGGTTACGACAGAGGGTTGTCCAAATACACATGCATTTTGTACAGGGGAAGTCTGTATTTCTCTGTGTGTGTGCAGAAGTATGTGCAAGCATATGCATACATGTTTGTATTTTTATAATTTTCACCCTGATGAAAACAATAATTATTTTCTTTTCTTCCTTTCTATGCACTTTTTTAAAACTACTCATTAACCCTGATATTCTTACTGTGCATGTATTTCAGTGCTCCTCTCTATATTTCATGGTTGGAAACAGATCAATAAACATCTTGATCATGTCTTACTTGAATAATCAGCACCTCTGTTCAAAACAGAACTTCTGGCAAATATATCTTGATTTCATTACCAGAAAAAAACAGTACACAGTTATGGTGATTTTCTTGCATGTGTGAACACTGGTAATTTATCACACATTATGTTCAAAGGTGGAAAAGACAGTTGAGAAACAGACTGGTATGGTGCTTGTCCCTGATGATCATTTATGTACAGACATAATGATAGATAGTGACAATTGAAACCGAAACTCAAACTACACAGTAAGATATTAGCGCAGCAAGACAGAGTAGAAGACACAACTGACTGGGACAGGTGTGTGCATGGACAAAACAAGACAAAATTTTAATAATTCAAAATACATAATTCATGGCAATATTAAAAAAAAATTAAGAGCCACATGAAATAATATTATGATCAAACTGCAGAAACGTTACAAGGAAATGAAAACACACAATCAATGATGGAATGAAAAATAGAGTCTGAAATGGTTCACAAAATTTCAACAAGAAAAACACCACCAATTTATTTAGACAGGTCAATTTTCCTTGTCATGAAAGTATTCTAAAATTACTTTCTACAGGAAAAAAAAAAAGTATAAATGTTGTATGTGCAAACAAGATAAAGGCCTTTAACCATAAGCCATGGCAGGCTTCTGTTAATGTTCTCAACAGGAAAGAAAATGTTTTCTTAGAGGATTTAAAATTTGGATATAGTCAACTGCTTAAAGATATAAAATTTTTATAAAAAAACTTTGTCTTCACTGTGTATCAAACCAGATCCTTCAATCTAGAAACTATTGTATTCTCAAATCTCAGGCATTTTATCACGACTGAGATCACATCATTTGTGAGCTGCAAGCTAAACAACACTACTACTGCTTGAGTGCTGAAATTTGGGATTTTTTTTCTTTGAACATTTGTGTGACTGCATTCATTTTATATCAAGGTTAAGGAACCTTTGAAACTCTGTTCAAACAGTACAAATTTCACACACATCACCAAGGCCATCACTATAACGAACACTCCGACTCATTATATTATAATTATTATTTATTTATTTATTTATGTAAGCTTGTCTATTATTTAATCACCTCTTTTTTTTCTTTCTTTTTTTTCTTTTTTTTTCTCAAGGCCTGACTAAGCGCGTTGGGTTACGCTGCTGGTCAGGCATCTGCTTGGCAGATGTGGTGTAGCGTATATGGATTTGTCCGAACACAGTGACGCCTCCTTGAGCTACTGAAACTGAAACTGAAACTCATGCCCAGACAAACATACACTCTCTCTCAGAGCTTTTTTTCTTTCTTCTTATCTGAAACACACACACTCACACACAAATGCAACCACACATGTACATACACCACATACACAAACATGCATGCGCACACACGACACACTTTCACAAAAACCAATTAATTCACACATACTGCCAATGAATATTATTTTATTTACATTATGCCTTAAAACTCTGCGATTGATTCTTAGTTTTAAAGAAGGTCCACAACACTGAATTACATATTAAAAGTTTAAAACGTTGCCTACTCTAAAATACCACTGAATTTTCATGGAAGCAATATGCATTCCATACATATTTTCAGACCTAATGTCAAAACCAGATAAACTATGTATCAATTTCTGGCACTTTAGTATTTTTCTAATTTGCTAGAGACTGGATTTCCATCAAAAGGTAAAAAACATTTCTAACACCCCCACCTCCCCACCCCTCTAACACAAAAAAGCACTGTCCTGCATTCTCGTTTTCAGCAGAGTCCACCTCCCTCTATGATTCCCTGCCCCCTCCCTTCTTAACAATCAGATGTGACAATGTAGTTAGAAATGATGTGATCCCTTCAACCATCATAATGGTACACTAACCAGTCATGTGGTCATTTCTTCTTCTTTTCTCTTTTTTTAATTTCAATGCAAATCAATATGTTGGTCTACACAGGTGTGGGCAACAGAAATGAGAAGAAAGGAGGGTGTCATGCCAATTCAAACGACTGATTCTCTAAGAGGTTCATAACTCAAATGTTAATAACAATTCACACAGATATTACAATAATGACTGCTGAATTGATAGAGGAGACATTCTTTAATCCAACACACTATTGAGAGCTGGCTCACCTTATCAGGTGTATTCATAGTTATGTAACAGTGAATCTATTTTGAATGAAACAAGAAATGAAACCTGTTTTTTCATTACGCCAGTTCATTCTTTAATCATCAGACTACTGTAAGCCTAACATAACCGATTAAACAACCGCGAGTTCGCATCATTATTTCACAAAGCCACACCTTGTTACTTATTCAAAATGGCGCCGGTAAGTGACGTCATTTTCCCCTTGTATTCTCACTGACAAAAATGTAGGCTTTTAGATTGTATTTAACAAGTGGATGATAAAGAGTGTGTATAATGCCTTTGAAAATTTACACTAAAGCAAAAAAGCGCTGCCAATCGTGTGGCAGTGGTAATTGCATGGTAATGGGATCTGTCAAAATGTGTGAAATGCGATGTCGGAAAAAAAAGGGAGTGGGGAAATGGAAGGAGTCACCACAGCCTGCTAATCCACAGTGCACCTTCATAATTCCATGTATTTCGAGGCACACGCTGGCATTAAAATACTCCAAAGGGTACTCCGTTTCGTTTGGGGCACAAAAACAAAACATACGTTATATCCATGGCTGGAATATAACCACAGAAGTGGAAAGCCTATGAACCTCACTCTCATAAGAGTTTGGAACGGACTATAAACGGCTTTCAGACGCGAACGTCTCACACACAAAGAAATGCGTAGACGTTCGCTTTGACAAAGAAATTTTCAGTTATTCCATATTCCAACGACAACATCGAGACTTTATAATCCGTTAGCTGCATCGCGTACTTTTCTCTCTTTGGAAAGTATGAGGATAAGGTGATCCAGCGAACATATTGAACGGTTTGTATGCGAGTTGATCATTCAAGATGGCCGTCGTTCTTGTCGACTTTCAGCTTGAGGCTTCCACTGATAGGTGGCGCTACGGACTTCACGCGAACGACATTAATGAAAACGACCTCATAACCCTTGGCCCCCAGCCTACTCTGTCATTTTCCATCACGCTTCAAGCACGTGACATCGCGTTCGCTGATTGGATGGATTGGAGGAAGCAATGTTAAACGTTATGATATACCATTAGTGTCATAAACAGGAACAAAAATTATAGTTTTTCCAATCCCTCTCCCGTCGATTCCTCTGTCGCCTATTTCTATCTCTTTCTATCTCTCGTCCACTTCCGACAAACTTTAAAAAATATAAATATTTATATTCATTGCACTTCAATTGATAAAGGATATTCGATTTTCCCCATATGTGTTTCTCTACACACACACACAAACACACACACACACACACACTTTTCCAGGAACGCTGTAGCATTGATATCCCACTTGCAGATTCCTGCATTTACTTTTCAGCTTCCTTCTGCAATGGCTCGTTGATTTATGACCACAGGGAAAACATACACTTTTGAATACATTAAGGTTTTCATAGACGTGGAAGCCAGTAAATCCCAAAGCCAACAGGCAAGGCTTCGAGGTGACTGCCAGGACAGCGGGTGGCGGGGGGAGAGAGAGAAATGGGGGAGAGGGGAAATCGAAACATTTCTTTCTCAGCGTGTTGGGTTTTAGCACAGTAGAATTGGCAAGAGACTCAAAAGGCCGGACGCGAGGGGGAGAAAGAAGAGAACAATGGCGAGCCTGGAGTGTGTGAAAGGGTGGGGGTTGGGAGGAGAGGAGTGGAAGGAAGGAAAGAAAGGGCTGACGGGCAAGGGCGGGTGGCGCGAGGGAGAGGGGAAGGGGTGGGGGGGAGACTTTCAAACACGTCACCTCGACCTTGTTTGTGTGTTTCAATTTCGTCCGCTTGTGGTCGATGTTGGATGCGATGACAAGTAAGAGTAACAAGGAGTATGAAGTATTTTCCCCCCAGTGGCAGGCCCGCTGTAACCCTCAGCCGCCAATGTCATTACAAAGTCAGTAAGTGTTGGGTGGCCTCCATTGCGTATTTCGCAATCCCATAAAACGTATGTTTTTGTACTGGGGCCCTGTGAAGGGTTGCAGGTCGATAATAACAGCCAGTCTCATGCACGCGCACATATTCTTCTCGAAAATCTTGCTGTGGGGCCCAAGTAGGGTTATTATTGGGTTACTTTTGACGAAGAAAAAGATGGAGGACCTGTCTGGCAACATTGTCGACAGCTAAAAAAATTGCTTTGCTGACTGAGGGTCATGGTGGAAATATCGATCCAAAAACTAGTGGTTGTTTAGCAACATTCGTTTACACTCAGCTGCAGACAGATCTTTGGGGGCGTCGACAGATAGTACATCTGTTTCGGTAATTGAGGCTCGGACAATTGTTCACACTCAGTGGTTGCTGTCTGTGTGTGACTGCCTTTGACACACACACACACACACACACACACACACAAGTACTACTGACGCGAAACAGCCGAGGGAATGTTTGAAGCGAAAGCACTGACTAGCAGTGGCGTCGTGCCCATATTAACTAGCTGATAAACTTGACTTCATATGATCAGAAAATCAACGATTTAAAGACTTTCAAAACATTCAGTCATCAAAAGCAAGACTACGAAACCTTAGTAAACCGAGAAAACCGTCGTCGAGCACCAATTCTGAACGCCGCGTAATAAAAGTTTAGCACAATCTGCGTTTCTGTTGTTTTGATTATTGAAAAATATTCTAAATATATTCAAGTATTATTGTCAATCCGACTGCAGTAAAAACGCTCGCAACATAAGTCATGAGAAAATGTCCCGACGATTTCTGCCCGGAAAGTAAGCTTTGTTCTGTCCCCAAGGCTTCACCAGTTCACCGCGCGGCCTGCCACGTTGGCTCGAGGTGGTCGGCGGTCACTAGTCTTGCCTCTGCTTTCCGGCTGCAGTGCTTCTTGTCTTTGCTTCTTTGCCTCCTTAAACATTGCCTGGCTCAAACTGTGACTTGTTTTTGTTTGATTCGTTTAAATGGATCATATAGATCGACCTGTTTCTGACAACAATTAATGTCCCGAGACAACGTAATAATGTCCAGACACTTTTTTCGTAATTGTCACATGTGACAAGGTCGTCACTGATAAAAAACAAAACAAAACAAAAAACAAAAAAACTGTGACCTACTAGCTCGCCTACAAGTTTGTGTTTTGGGTTGTTGTTTTTTTATGCATGTGTGTGTGCGCGCGCGGGTGTGTGTGTGTGTGTGTGTGCGCGCGCGCGATGTCGTGGTGTTTTACTGATTTCGTTTAAACCATTACATCTAACGGAGACGTTATGTTTATGATAGTGCCACACCTGTCCTGACGGACAGACGATGGCTACATATACTAAGCGTGTACATTTGTTCTGTCTTTGCACAACGCACAATCATCCAGGCACAATGACATGCCAGTATGGAAACCATGCACACATACACACTAACACACACACTGACACACACACACACGCGCATGCACACACACACACACACACACACACACACACACGCACACAACTAATGATAACTGCAAGTTGTTGTTTATTTTTTTTAAACACTGAAATTTCGGTTTTGCTCAGGGTTTGTCACAAAGAAACCCGGCAATGTTGAAGTGCTTTCGCAGACCCCTGAACTGTCGCCTTATAACATAATGTCCTCCCACTTTCTCTTCATTTTAGTTAGTAGCGGATGGAAAACAAAACTGTGTTTTTTCAGAAAAGCGAAACAAGGAAGATGTTCATGTCACCGGTCATCGCAATAACCTCAGCGTGCAGTCAGTTGAAATCAAGAACCAGTGTGAATTGTACGTGTTCATGTCACGGCCAACAGCTCCATTTTTTTTTTAAACCTTGTCATGTGCGTGTTGCATGGGGGGGCGGGAATTTGTCGTCTGTTTGTATATATATTTCCAAAAAGAGTGCTGATAAACTGCTTATTTTTCTCTCTCTTTTCCAAGGGTTGGGGCATTTCCTGATTAAACAATTAAAACGTTATGGCTGATGCAATAAAGAATGATTTAGGAAGAACCTAAGTCATTTAAAATGGCTACGTTGTGCATGTGGTCCTGTTTCGACAAGGCAATTTGATTATTCACGTGCAACTAACGATACCGACATATGTGTGTGTTTGTAAATTATTCAGTTGTTTTTGGAACAGTGCTCAGGGTGAGTTGCCTGATGTTACTCAATAAAGGTCCCGGACATGCCGCACCATCTGGTCATAATTTATAGCTTACAACGACACCCGCCGGCCGCCAGTTTACGGTGCAGCATGCACGTCACGGAACGTGCGCTGAAACTCTTTCTCCTCCTGTGGTCGCCCCCTTCCCCCCTCCCGACCCCCCACCCCACCCCTCCGCCTCTCTCTATCTCTCTCTCTCTCTCTCCCAGCAAAATTGTCCCAGGCCCAGGCGCCGCATGAATATCTCTTACGCATATTGAAACAGACTATAGTCGTCTCTTTCCCATCGCGCCTGCCGTGGTGTGTCCGCCATGTTGATAGCGTGCCTGGCGGAACAATCACAAATTGTGACCGTGTACAAGTCGGAACAAGCTGGTGAGACACGCATTTCGTTTCCAGAAAACCAGCTTAAATGGACAGTGAGGGAAAGGATTCTAGAATAAAAGTACAGATATGTCAGTTGTCTTTTGTTTCAACTGACAACAGTTAAAACTGTGCATGTGTACGCGGACTGAATGAAAGGACAGAAATGAATGTGACAGAAATGACGAGTCGTTACAACGCAGTCCAGCGCGAAATAACTAACCCTTTGTTGGTTGTTCGAAATGTATAACGTAATGGCCAATTAACGTCTTCTAATTTGTTCGATGTTGAACAGTTGATTTTTTTTATTGGTGTTGGTCGCGGAAACCTTTCTCCCAAATATTTATCAAAATTATCACGTAGTGAAACGTACCACCCACATAGGCCTAATCGTCTTGACTGGACGAAATGACACTACTGTTAGTATCACCATCCATTTTATTAATTAATGGTCGTAAATCTCCAGTCACCCAGAATGGGCAAACGCAGTTGATAGACGGATCGCGCAGCATGGCAAGACTCACTCGCATGAACGCCAAATTGAACAATTCCGTTTATCGTGATTTGACTGTGGATTCGATGTTGGGAATACGTTAAGTGCTGCACAAAACTCAAGATTAAAGTTGAAAGTTAGTAAAACAGTAGTTTTCCTTGGGACCCACGGTCTTCCTTATCTGACAACCTTTTTTGTTCAAGTATCTTTGTCATACACACAATCGATTAAGAGGTTTAACTCTCTCTCTCTCTCTCTCGTGGCTGTCTCTGGGTTTTGTGTTTACCGGTAGCAAGACCCGGACACAAGCCAGACACTGTCCGAAACAGGAGAAGCTTTGAAGTGACAAGCTGTAACAAACCGCCTCTCACCAACAAAGGACGGTTGGAGGCCATATTTGGCGGTCTGTATTGACCCGTCACTCCTTTGACTGCAGGTGTGCCCCTGCCCATGCAGGTTTTGTCATCCACGTGGTGTGAGTCTGCCTGCCCTGACATCTAACACTTCGGGCCTCTGCCGGTGTTCACACAGGATATTCTCCACTCCCTCTGAAGCCCAATATAGCTCCCCCCCCCCACCCCCCCGCCCCAACTCCTACCTCGTCCCCCCTCCATCCTGTACCGCAGCACACGACCTTCGCGAGGGCCATGCTGTTATTCAGTATTTCCACAAACCTTGTAAGCGTAGCGCGTTAAGAAAGAAAGAATTTCCAGACTTTCGTTCATTGTATAAAACAGAGTACATATGACTTCACACCTTCACATATGACTTCAGTGCCTGCCTTCAGCTAACAGACGGAAACAAAGGTTAGGGACACCAAGAAATCCTGGTTATAAAAATGAAAACACCATTCCCAGTCACATATTCCGTTGTTTTGATTTATATGTATACATAGCAGCAGCAGCAAAAGAAATGCACAACATCGTTTATTGGGGACTGTTCTTTCGGTCTAGAGCATGCCACAACACAAAGGAAACTAAACAAACCTGCATCAGTTGCTTCAGTGTGTGAGGATACAGGTCGAATTCTTAACCAGACGAAATCATTGTGAAAAAGAAGAAATCTACACACAAAAAAGACGTATGTTCAGGAAGAGAGAAAAACAAATACAATGTAAGTTGGAATTTGTAGCCCACTTTATCAGTACTGTTCCTCAAGCCAATTGAAATAATTATGTTACTCCTCCTCGCCAAAGAACGTATTGTAACATGATACGCTGGGTCCGATTTTTCTCATATTGACGGAGTTTTACATGTTCAGTATTTTGGTGCAACCAAATAACCACCTTAACATCTTGTGAAGTGATAACAATATGCTGGTCCCCATTTTGTAACAACAAAAAGTTTGGTATTTCTGTCATTTACTGCAACCACCTACCCCAACAGCTCGATACTTAGTCCTGTGGCTGAAGGCGGAAGGCCCATAACGTCACGAGTCTATCCTGCCTCCCCCAGTTACCGGACACAGCTTGCTGTATTCCGTGCACACAGACGTCACTGAGATAGGCGGTGGTGCACGTGATGTTCGGCACGATGTTCAGTCAGTTGATCTGCTTTGATCTCTTCCTGTCTGCCCGTCTCCGCTGCTGTGCATTAGCGACACGTGCGACAGGTGAACAATCAGACATCAATGTGCAGATTTACATCTGTTTAAGTCGTTTCTGTCTTTGTCCTTCTCTTTTTGCATAAAAGGCCTATTCATTGCAGCACGTCCACATGGAGGCAATGTTTATTATGTCTGTTGGCATGATTACGTATGGTGTTGTGGACAGATTTTCTTGAAATTTAGTGGAACAGTCCCCGGCGACCAGTAAGTCCAGACACAATCGATTTTATGGTAATGATCTAGGCTAATGTTTGCATCCAGTGTGTTTGTAACGCTTCATCAAGCTAAATGCGACAAAAAGGTGAGTCCGTGTGTCACTGACAAGAAGACGGACTGATGGATTTCCTCGTAATTTGGTGGGATGCTACGCCACATGATGTGATCACAATGAAACAGCTTAGATTTGGGTGGTGACGTTCTTTCGGATACAAATCGAAGGGGAAAAAATATAAATGGGGAAACTATTTTTGCATTATATAAGTAACCAGTCTAACCGGATGTCCAAAACTAATTCATTTTTTTAAAGTTTTATTTTTTATTTGTCATGTATTTTTAATGACCGCTCGAAATGGCTTTATGCAGCCTTTGTAGCACACCAGGTACTCCAAAGAAATGGGCCATGCTTTTTTTGTTGTTGTTGTTGTTTTTTTGTTTGTTTGTATAGTCCAACTGAACACACACGTCGAGCCGGACGTATAAACAATTTTTTGTCGAGATGTTTTGTTTGTTTATTTTTTTCACAGCATCCGTCTTTCAGCAGCAATCGCCTAAATCTCTGCAAAAAGAAACATTCCCTTGTGAAACTGAGAAACCTTCTGGCAAAGACAGAGATTTTTTTTTTTTTTAGTTATGGCATCGCACGCACACACACACACACACACACACACACACACAGTTCAACGCCAGTTGTATGCCTGCTGTAACTGCAGTTTCACCCTACGTGGGTTCATGACTGATAATACAATGAGCTCTACACCAAAGTGATCTGGATTTACAATATATAGTTCAACGGTGTTCCCAATCTCAGGGAGGGGAGGGGGTGGGGGCGGCAGGGGGTGTGGGGGATCACAGTCCAATGACGTCCAAAATCTGCTCAGTCCGGCGAAGGTTCGTATTGTAGAAATAGAGAGAAAACGAGACGAGTTATATTGTTGTAAGGAAATGTAATAGTGGTAAATAATCAATAAATAACTACATGTAGGCCAATTCAGAAATACAGCCAAGAGGGCGCGCAGGATCAGACTGTATAGCATGGGTGGTACTGTCGGGCACACGAGTGCTGACAGGTGAAGTGCTATGCATACTAGCCATACTGGGGTCTACAAAAAGATGCTCAGTGTCCATCCATCACTCGTTGATCGGGCAAATCATTATCTCGAACAACATGACAATAGAGAAAAGAAGTGCAAATCAATCCGCCGTCAAAGTTTTGACAAAGTCCCACGAAAAAAGAGGACAGGGGGATGGACAAGGACTAGAATCCATCAAAGTGGACATCAACTGTGGTCATTTTATTTGTATACAACTTCAAGTCAGGTCAGTGCGGCTTACGCTATTTACCTGTGTGCAAGCTGAATCGGTAGCGTAAGTCTGGGTTTGTTCCAATATACCTTTTATTTACCCAGTGTGTGCAAGCTGAATCGGTAGCGTAAGTCTGGGTTTGTTCCAATATACCTTTTATTTACCCAGTGTGTGCAAGCTGAATCGGTAGCGTAAGTCTGGGTTTGTTCCAATATACCTTTTATTTACCTGTGTGCAAGCTGAATCGGTAGCGTAAGCAGCACTGACTTGAAGTTGTGTACCTTGTGAATGGAGAGAATTACCACTCTTCACTATTTGTTAATCATTTCATCTCCTGGCCTCGTTGTTTGTTAATTTCCATTTTATTTGTATCTCAGTGTCGGGGGAAGAGTCGATGGTTTGCCTGACATAACTGCAGTTTGTCCTTCGTGGGCTCGCCAGGTGGACCCTATCTTCGGGATGGTGAGAGAACCAGAAACACCATACATGTACCTGTAGAAACTCAAGACACTGAAAATCATGAGGTGTGTGTGTGTGTGAGAGAGAGAGAGAGAGAGAGAGAGAGAGATAAAACGGCAAAGAAGCAAGGGAAGCAACCATTGATCTGAGAACTATTTAGATTTCATTAACAAAGAGGCTTTTTTCCCTTCTGTCGAAGCAGCACCAGTATGAATAATTATTTAGCGTTGCGTTTACGCTTTTGTCACGGATAAGTTAGAAAAAATCATCCTCAAAGCGAGAGAGAAAAAAAAAAAAAAAAAAATCCCGCTGTGCGCGTTGATTTTGGAGGATATGTCAGATGTTAGTTTGGTTTCTTTGCTGTTTATTATTATTTTATATATATATATTTTTTTTTTATCATTATTTTCATTACTACTATCTTTTTTTTTCCCCATCATAATTATTATTTATTTATTTATGTATGTACGCTTATATATATATATATATATATATATTTTTTTTTTTTTTTTTTCCCCTCTAGGCCTGACTAAGCGCGTTGGGTTACGCTGCTGGTCAGGCATCTGCTTGGCAGATGTGGTGTAGCGTATATGGATTTGTCCGAACGCAGTGACGCCTCCTTGAGCTACTGATACTGATACTGCTGTTTATTTATTTATTTACATTTTCTCTTCTTTCAGTACATTTTACGTCATACGCGTGCAATAAGGACTGCTGCATAAATTCTCCATGTAACACGGGAATACAGACAAATCATTGTTCATCGATGGGTTGGAGTTAAATAGCGCTTTACCGCTGGGGAACCAAGTGCTTCCATCTTAGATAATTGGTTCATTCTTGTGCAGCTGTAGTCTCTTGTAAAAGGTGGCCCCTGAAATGGCTCAGTTTTTTTGTTGTAGCATTTGGAATACATCAAGGATGGGCATTTACAAAGATTGGTTGGTACTGAATCCGTTCACAGTCGGACTCTTTTGAAAACAAAAGTTCACTGAACTATTTGTATTTGTATTTCTTTTTATCACAGCAGATTTCTCTGAGTGAAATTCGGGCTGCTCTCCCCAGGGAGAGCGCGTCGCTACATACAGCGCCACCCATTTTTTGTATTTTTTCCTGCATGCAGTTTTATTTGTTTTTCCTATCAAAGTGGATTTTTCTACAGAATTTTGCCAGGAACAACCCTTTTGATGCCGTGCCGGTTCTTTTACGTGCGCTAAGTGCATGCTGCACACGGGACCTCGGTTTATCGTCTCATCCGAATGACTAGCGTCCAGACCACCACTCAAAGTCTTGTGGAGGGGGAGAAAATATCGGCGGCTGAGCCGTGATTCGAACCAGCGCGCTCAGATTCTCTCGCTTCCTAGGCGGACGCGTTACCTTTAGGCCATCACTCCACTCTACGTATACATACATACACGGAACCACACAAGGCTTACACATTTTCTGTAGACACTGATATCCACTTTTCACCCGGATTCTTCTTTTTACATGTCAGTATTTGTACTGTACGAAACATTATCTGTTGTAAGGAACTAGCTGGCAATGGCGGCGGCTTTCTTAGGATGTCTGGGTGTTGGCAACTAAACAAACGACCGTGAATTTAACTCTCATGTTAATATTGATATTAGCATTATTTTACTATATTATGTATTATTTGTTTTATTTCATTATTTCATTACTTACTGTTTATGAATGTTATTTGATACAACTGATAATATATGGTTCATCAGCCGTCATGTTAAAATTGAAGTGCAACGTTGTGAGCACAGTATAAGCTTTAACTGAGCTTGTTGATGCACTTTGATTGCACTGTAATCATGTGTATTGTTGAACAATTAAAGATTATTTAAACCAATAAAATAAATAAATAAATAAATAAATAAAACGACTGAAAAATCTGCTAATCCGCCACTGCTGCGACCGGAATACACTCAGTGTCGCGTCACGGTGACACACACGCACAGACACAAACACACGCAGCCGGCACACACATACATAGTACACTCATGCGTGCGCACACATGGGCATATACTGCAACACTCCTTTTGACAGTGATACAATAAGGGTCAAACTGTCTTCTGTTATTTATTCAAAACGGAACTCTTTTTTTTTATCAGTTGACGGCATACAAACCAACACCCAAACACAAGGCACTCGGCAAACAATACTGTCAAGAACATCGACAAGTCGCTATGATATCAGACACTTTCAGTGTGACTGAGTCAATCAGTAATTACTCATCCCATGTTTCAAAATATTGGTAGCAAAAGGTATGTTTTTCTATTCCACGGATTCATTTGCACTGACCCAGTGATAAACCGGTCAGTCTGGTGTTTTAGTGACTGGTAAATCATGAAATCCTTGTTGATTTACATGAACCAGTCTGGTGTTTCAGTGACTGGTAAATCATGAAATCCTTGTTGATTTACATGAACCAGTCTGGTGTTTCAGTGACTGGTAAATCATGAAATCCTTGTTGATTTACATGAACCAGTCTGGTGTTTCAGTGACTGGTAAATCATGAAATCCTTGTTGATTTATATTAACCAGTCTGGTGTTTCAGTGACTGGTAAATCATGAAATCCTTGTTGATTAACATGATGAACCAGTCTGGTGTTTCAGTGACGGGTAAATCATGAAATCCTTGTTGATTTACATGAACCAGTCTGGTGTTTCAGTGACTGGTAAATCATGAAATCCTTGTTGATTTACACGAACCAGTCTGGTGTTTCAGTGACTGGTAAATCATGAAATCCTTGTTGATTAACATGAACCAGTCTGGTGTTTCAGTGACTGGTAAATCATGAAATCCTTGTTGATTTACATGAACCAGTCTGGTGTTTCAGTGACTGGTAAATCATGAAATCCTTGTTGATTTACAAATACATGAACCAGTCTGGTGTTTCAGTGACTGGTAAATCATGAAATCCTTGTTGATTAACATGAACCAGTCTGGTGTTTCAGTGACTGGTAAATCATGAAATCCTTGTTGATTAACATGAACCAGTCTGGTGTTTCAGTGATTGGTAAATCATGAAATCCTTGTTGATTTACATGAACCAGTCTGGTGTTTCAGTGACTGGTAAATCATGAAATCCTTGTTGATTAACATGAACCAGTCTGGTGTTTCAGTGACTGGTAAATCATGAAATCCTTGTTGATGTACATGAACCAGTCTGGTGTTTCAGTGACTGGTAAATCATGAAATCCTTGTTGATTAACATGATGAACCGGTCTGGTGTTTCAGTGACTGGTAAATCATGAAATCCTTGTTGATGTACATGAACCAGTCTGGTGTTTTAGTGACCATGAAATCCTTGTTGTTTAACATGAACCAGTCTGGTGTTTTAGTGACTGGTGCCAATCATGAAATCCTGGTTAAGTTACTGTTACAGCTCTTCACGGCTAAATGTGTGGTATCAAAGACGGTAGGGATGACTCCGAGGAGCCAGGAATAAGAAGGCAATAACATGGAGAAGGAAACACCTGACGAAACACAAAAAGGGGAACTCAGGGTTTTTTTGGGGGGTGGGGTTGGGGGTTCACATAAAAGCGAAAAGCAATATTATCAACACACACACACACACACACACACACACACACAGAGGACAGGAGTGTACGGCGCACTTGTGGGATGACTATATACAAAGAAAAGTATTATATATACAAATACACTCATGGAAAGATTGTTGAAAACTGACAAAATGAAATGAAACAAACGAATTTTCTTTCAAGAGGGTAGTGGAATAAGCATCACTACGGTTTTTGTTTTGTTTTTTTTTTGTTTGTTTGGGTTTTTCATCCAGCCTAATGGGCAACAACTGAAACGAAAACACAAGAAAAATACATGAAAATAAACGGGGTCAAACACTTAGGAAAAATACATGAAAATCTTAAGAAAAATACATGAAAATCATGTCAAACACTTAAGAAAATACATGAGAAATAAAGTCAAACACCCAAGAAAAATACACGAAAAATGCATGAAAATATAGTCATCCAGAGAGAGAGAGAGTGGGAGAGGTGCAAGGGAGAAAACAAAACCCAGAGGGATTGCCTCCCTTTTATCGAAGCCGGTCTTTCCAATACCACTACTTCGCGTTTTGAACACTGACAAATAACTTGTAAAAAAAATAAAATAAAATAAAAAAAATAAAAAAGGAGAAGGAAAACAGAAGACACAATTACAGAAACGAATATTAATTCAGGGGAAGTCGCGCGCTGTCTTTTCCGCCTTTGTCAAGGTCAGCAAACCCAGTTACTTCGTGGTCGTTCTCAGTCCCCGGCCAGCCCGGAGTGAGGCCCGTGAAGCAGACTCAGCTCACAGGGGTCCGGGCTGTCCGCCGAGCAGACAGCTGAGCACACAGGTCACCAGTACAGACAGCAAGGCTGTCAGCAGCAGCCGGGGACACAGACCCGCTGTAAACAGCACAACAGCTAGCTATGGTTTACAGGTACATCAGTAAATGCCAGTATCGTATGGTCAATTCAATGAGAAATAACTTTATTGATAGTCGGGATACACGGTGGAACTTGAAGACAAGGCAAGATAAAATTCTATATTTTCGAGGATAATAGATAAGCAAAGGCGCGCTTTTTTTAAAAATATTTTTACTTATTTATTTATTTTTTTACATCCAGTCCCCGCCCTACTCAGTACTACATAAAGTCATAAGCATGCACTACACAATACCACATATAGCTATAAGCATCAGTGGTTGTAAGATACATATATACTAAAAAAGGGAAAAGAAACAAACACACACACACGGAGGCACACGCATAGTATTACTAAAATACATTATGTAAATGAAGTCACAAAAAGTCACAAATATACACGACACACATACACACACGTGTGTTTACAAAGTGTATGTTATCAAGTACTTTACTAATGTAAATATGGAACAGTAATTTTGATGGAGATACACATAGCAATAATGGGGGGAAATAATACCAAAGGGAGAATAATTCCTTATGCATATGAAGTAGTAAATGAAAATAAAAATTAATATCACAGGTTCCAATTTGCTTCTTTGTTATTTCGATGTATGTATACCAATATACGCATAGTCCACACACACACACACACACACACACACACACACACACACATATATATATATATATATATATATATATATATATAGAGAGAGAGAGAGAGAGAGAGAGAGAGAAGAAATATGAGAAAACAAAATTAGTTAATGGACTGATAACATATAATAGAGAACAGCATGTCAAGTCAAGGAAGACAAAGTAATATATATATATATATACGAATAAAATAAAGTTGGAAACTAACACTTATTTTGTTAAACAAAAAGCAACAACAACAAACATAAAACAAGAGAGGCAAGGCCTTCAAGACTCACTTGTGATACACTTTAAAAAAAAAATGTAATCGTTAAAATGTGTTCTGTAAAAAAGAAGTCGTAACCAGATTCGAACCCCGCGTGTTCGGGTGAGAAGAAACTGTCTTACCCATTACACTACCGTGGCTCCTTAACTGACGTTCTAAAATTTAATATTTGAACATACTTTTTTAAAGGGCGATAAATCAATTGCGGTATTCGCAGTGAGAACGCTGTTTAAATCATATTATTCTGGTGTATCTTGGGCATTCAAAAAAATCTTTAAGGGCAATAAAAAAAAAAAAAAAAAATTCCTTTTAAGTCCGCGGTAAAGGAGACGTGGCTATCACCGCAATCACACTGCAACATTTCGCCGTTTTCTGTAGATCTAGATAGACGTACAAGTTTAGTTACACCCGCCGGGAATGTAGTACACACGGTCGATTCAATTTCTCTTTCATGTTCATGCTAGTTTTAAAGTTGATATGAAAATTGAGTATTTTGTTAAACTAATAACATGAAGAGCCAAGTACAAGTACTTCTAAACGTCGTATGAAGTGAAAAGGACTTTATTTTGAGAAAAGTCAAGACTGGAAATTTTTTCGTTACATCAATTCAAGGGTATTAACTCGCATGGTTTACAATTTAAACTGTGAATTCCGACTGATTCTGTGGATATTTTTATGGCAGTTTGGGGCATAATCCAGTAAGTGATGAGGCGTTCACAAATCTTTCTCTGAATAAATATTTAACGGTCTCCTTCTCCAACTTTCCATCACATGTTATCGTGTATTGTCCATTGAATATAGGATTGAACAGGCAGGTCAACAACTTGAAACAAAATGGCGTTGTTCGTGTTTGCGAAGAATATGAGCACGCGCTTTGAATGTGTATAAATATGTGTACGCAATTGATTTTTGCTCATGACCTTCAGGGCTCAGCCAATAGATCTATAAAGTCCACTCGTCATATTGATTTTAGTATTTTCAAAAAAAGACCACTTGGATGAATGAACATAGTGAAAGCCCTGTACACTGAGAGTAAAACACACAAGTTTTTATGTATTGAGTATAATTTCAAAATGTAATGTTTAAAATGAGAAAGATCAGTTTAAAGCAAATTAAGTCCCCTAGCATTAATTACAGATTAATTTCCCTTTTCTACTATCTACACCAAAACGTTTGCAAAATAAATAAAACGTCCATGCTTAGCAAAAGAAGTTCCCGTTTGAACAAAAAATTAGAATAATGACTGCTCTTGTTGTTGTGTCAGAACATCAGATCAAAGTGCCAAGTTTAGAGAATACAAAAAATATAAATATAACAGTAAATGCAGTTTGCATATAATTTGGCTTCTTTTTTTACTTTTTTTCATGCCCATCCCAGTGGTGCAATATTGTTTTTAAACAAGATGACTGGAAAGAACTGAATTTTTCCTATTTTTATGCCTAATTTGGTATCAACTGACAAAGTATTTGCACAGAAAATGTCAATGTTAAAGTTTACCACGGACACACAGACACAGACAAAGACACACACACACACACAGACAACCGAACACCGGGTTTAAACATAGACTCACTTTGTTTACACAAGTGAGTAAAAAATCTGAATTTTCGCTGCAACCCAGCAGCTTGGTCACAGACTACGCTCATAATAGGTGACATAATGTTGTTTTCTTTACGTCATCTTTCTGACCTTACATGACGTCTTCTACTACGTAAATATGTAACAAAGTACACTTGGTGGTAAGGGACTTTAATTTCTTGTTTGGAATTAATTTGGATAAAAGAATTGAAACATTAAAGGGAATAATTTTGGATCTATTTTGTTGTGGATCTTTATCCTGTCAGATCAATATCCTGTCGGATCAATGTCCTGTCCAATCAATATCCTGTTGGCGACGCCACTTTTGTAGCCGTGGTCCCGAGTGGTATTATTATTATAAAGGGGACCGTACCAAAGAATTAAGGATGATTTACTGAATTAAAGGATAGAAAAGATGCAAGCACTGGCCCAGGGACATATAGCAGGCCAGTCACAAATGGGTTTTTCTATTGTTTTATTACAATATTAAGTAAAGGAGAAAAGAAGAGAATAAAGGGAACAATACAGTGAAATGATGGCGATGACGCTGGCTGTTGCAGCAACACACACTCTGTGTGCAACACAGCAAGAGAGAGAGAGACAGAGAGAGAGAGCAGGCTCTAGCCAGTGACTGGCCAGGTGGAGAGTGACCAGTCATCACCTGCTGTGGCTATTTATGCAAGTTAAGCGAACGGCAGTGACGCCCACGTGTGCTGTAAAGCAAATCGGGCCTATGGCGCTAAATATTTGAGTAATCTGTGTTTGCTACAAGGTGTTAAGTGATAGATTTTTTAAATGATTCCTGAACCGATTTATGTCGGGTTGATTGCAAAAGAAACAGCTCAACACCTACTTTCTAATGAGTATAAAATGATGTGTTGATTATTTTTAATTAATTTATATTTAGTTTAAGTCACCTGAAAATGCCAGTTTTAGCAAGCTTGTCGCTGAAAATTACAAACTGCTTTAAATCCGTTTAACGTAGGCAAACACAAACGGTATAGATTTAAATATGGAATCGCGACAATTCTGTCAGTATATAATACTTGTAGTTTGCTGATCCGACAAAAGAGATATTTAATAAAATACGGTGTGTCAGAAACACAGTTTTCACCTCAGTCAAAGCCATCGAGCGATGCTAGTTGTGCAGTGAATGTCGTTTAGTGTTGACAATGAAAATCAGCTTTGCAATTTCTAAATGCCTGATCTATTCTCATCCAAACACTATAATGGTGTGGTTTAAGTTTCCAACAGCAGTCACATATAGAATTGTAAACTGTAGCATTATGTGTGACGAGAAGACAAAATGACCTAAGTTTAGCGTCAGTTGAAATCTTTAGACTGACGAACGATTAAACTAAAATCAAACATGCTTCTAAATGATTGATGTGTGTGTGTATAAGCATAACAAATATAATATTGCAGTGAACGATACAGAGACTTGATTTAATAGATGTTTAGGAGCAGTTTAGATAGGACACCGATTATTCAAAGTTGGAATGCCGTCGTGCCTTATATATGCCTGAGTCATTGAAAGGCAGCAGGTACACTGTGACAAATGGCGTCTGCTATAGCTTGTGCATGACGCAGTATCTGAAACCAGCTGAGCGCTTGGCTACATATATCATGTTCTAAATATTCCTTCAATTGTCTATATAAATCTCTCTCTCTCTCTCTCTGTATCTCAGTGATCGTGTATAACCACCACGACAACCCGAACTGGTAACTCCACGACTCGATTCAGGGTTCACAACGAAAACCCATGGATGTCACTTCTCGTGTTCAGTCCAACAAAAACCGTCCCAAGGCTGTATATCCAGAAGAGTTCTCTTCTTTTTAGCTCCTCCATTTTGTTGACCTGCTCAACGCTGTCACCTGTAAAAAGCTGAGGCTGTCGTCAGAAGGGTGAGGGGTGGAAGAAACATGGGCAGCGACCGAACACTTGGTGCCTTTCCTCAGTTTGCAGTCGTTTTTGTGGTTTGCCCATCATCTCTTAAAATCGAAGGAGCATCCCACATATTGTGCCTCCGGGTGTAGTCTGCAGGTCAATAGATGGACCAGGTTTGGCGTGGTGCAGGAGACGTGCTGGTTGATCTGCCAGCGCCTTCCCTCCCAAGGAGAAATGACATGGTCTGTGAAGTGGCCATGACTGCTGGTGTCACAGCAAGATGCCTCACACACATAATATGTATGTGTGTGTGTGTGTGTATGAGGACTGTGCGTATATTGGTACACATACATCGAAATAACAAAGAAGCACATAGTAAAGACTGCATGAATATAAAATTACATTTAACAGGAAAGAAAGAAAGAAAAAGAATATAAAAAAGCAAACAGAAGTAACATGCATTACAAACGAATTGGCAGAGAGAGAGAGAGGGTTTATCTTACACTAAGGAAGTAACACTATGAAGTAACAGACAATCGCATGTGTGGATCTACTGCATGTTTAAACATAGTTAAAAAAAAAAAAAATCTGCACATGTCTTTTAAGATGTGCGTTCATGCCTGTTCTGTTCTTATGCTTGCATTTGTATAATTCATGATCATGCGCACGTGTATATGTATGAACAGACACAACAATGTCCTCTATGGGGGATTCATGAAGTAATACACTGTATCGCACTGAACTTATTATTTTGTATTGTATTATGTTGTATTGTAAAAGAATAAAGCGATACAAAATACAAAGCTAAAATTATGAAAGAAAGAGACAGCGAGGAAAAGACACACACACACACACACACACACACACACAGAGTCGCACACAGTGTCAGACATTGGCAGTCAGAGCGGAAGACCTACCGGCACCATTGGTACATTGTTCCAGGTCGGAGGAACAGCCGGCATAGTCCACTGTCTCATCGCTGCCGTCCGCACAGTCCTGGGCACAGTCACACCGCTTCAGGAAGTGGATGCACTGCGACCCACTGGCACACGTGAAGTATTCCCGGCCCGTGCAGTGTTGCTACACACACACACACACACACACACACCAACCACACCACACCAACACACACCACACCACACACACACACACACACACAAACACACACCACACCACCACACACACACCACACACACACACACACCAACCACACCACACCACACACACACAAACACACACACACCACACCACACACAACCACACCACACCACACAGAGGTTCGATTACGTACGACATATTAGAAGAAGAATACATTTTGCTCAAACAATAACAAAGGCAAAGGGTTTGCGTCTCATGTGACGAAATGCGAAAGAAATGACCAAAATGAAGACAAAAAGACAACCAAGAATGATAAACTTCACATTAAAGAGGTAAAGCTCGAGAAATCACAGTGATTCATGATGAAGAACGTACCCTTGAGGACGAGGAATTCTGTTTGAAATAAGTCGGTCTTAGAGTTTTAAAAGATTGATTTGATTATGTTAACAAATAAAATTAATGCAAATGACACTGTTTTTTCACAAGGTGTATTTCCATTACATGATATTTTTGGTTCATTTTGAAAAGATGAAAAGAGAAAAAAATTCCCATTTGTTACAAGACTGTTCAAAAGTATAAATTTTCTATCAGGAATTACAAAGGTCGATAACACTTCTTTTTCTTCTCCGTTCGTAGGCTGCAACTCCCACGTTCACTCGTATGTACACGAGTGGGCTTATACGTGCATGACCGTTTTTACCCCGCCATGTAGGCAGCCATACTCCGTTTTCGGGGGTGTGCATGCTGGGTGTGTTCTTTCCATAACCAACCGAATGCTGACATGGATTACATGATCTTTAACGTGCGTATTTGATCTTCTGCTTGCGTATACACACAAAGGGGGTTCAGGCACAAGCAGGTCCGCGGCACACATGTTGACCTGGGAGATCGGAAAAAATCTCCATCTTTTACCCCACCAGGCGGCCGTTACCGACATTCGAACCCGGTACTCTCTGACTGAAAGTCCAACGCTTTAACCACTCGGCTATTGTGCCCGTCTGGTTGATGAAACAATTGGTGTTTCAGTGACAGAATTCTGAATGTTGAATGAAGGAGAATTCAAAAGAACAAGAGAAAGAAGATGAGGAAGGAAGAGACGGGGGAAAAAAAAAGACTGAAGAGGATGACGATGATGATGAAAAGAAGGATAAAAATGAAGAGGGGAACCCGAGGAGGAAGAAGGAAGAGGAAGAAGAAGAAGAAGAAAGAAGAAGAAGAAGAAAGAATAACAGGCGTAGAAATCAGAAAGTGGGATGATGACAACGAATCGAGTGATAAAGAACACGATGACGCAGAAGAAACGTTGCCGGCAAAGACGTGACAGCCGACCTGGGTATAGCTGTTGACAGAGGAACAGGCCATGTTGTTGCACATCTCCGTTTGGAAGTAGTCCCCGGAACACACATCACCACCATATTTGGGCACCGGGTTGTTGCACTGGCGCGTGCGTACGCGGACTCCCGCTCCACACGTTTTGCTGCAGGCCGACCACGCCCCCCAGTTGTTGAATCCTCCATGCACTGCACAGACAGACAGACAGACAGACTGACAGGCAACGTCCATACAGACACACAAACGTGTAGACATGCACAGAGGTACTTACACAATACTGGTGAAAAAGGCTCGATATACGAAGAAGAAAAAAAGATAACGCCAAACATCTGACCAATGAGGAAGCAGGTCAAATAATTATGTTGCAAAAATGCTTTGCGTGTCAGTTCCAGTCGCTACGAGTCTGATTGAAATTGAAACTGTTTACCCGTCCAGACTATCTAGTGACTTACTCGCAGCTCTAAATACTGACCAGTCCTTGCTCACGCGCTGATACGTTGCTGCTTCCTCCTTACGACAGGCTTTGAATTATTCAAATAAAACTTCGCCTGTCGACGTTCGTAAGTCTTGTTAAATTTTTACAATTCTGCCTTTAAATCTGCTTTGTGTTCAGGTAACTGCCCCCCCACCCCACCCCCCCGCCCCGCGCCCCTCCCCTCCATCCTCTCGCGTATATGTTCACTATAATCATGAAAGATTAAAACAAGTGTATTCAAGCAACTATAATATGGGTCAACAGCAGATAGTGTCTACCGAATCAAATCATGATAACAGCTTAGCATTCAGCGTGTGTCAGACAGAATGTCAAACTGTGCGAAAGGCATTAACCCTTTCACCGCCCAGTCAAGTTAGAGTACAAAATTCCCTTGTGGTATAAACACAGAAAAGACCGTGGCTAAGAATAGCTGGGGATTCACCCCTGCGATGTATAGAAAATATGGCCTATCCTACTACCACCAAACATTAAGAGCAGTAGGTTCGTGGATAACAGACCAATGAATGGTCACCTTTCAGTGACATGGGTCCTCTACCACGGGGGACAATGGTGAGTGGCCAGGGGGGACAATGGTGGGGACAATGGTGAGTGGCCGGGGGGACAATAGTGGCCGGGGGGGACGATGGTGAGCGGCCGGGGGGACAATGGTGAGTGGCCGGGAGCACGATGGTGAGCGGCCGGGGGGACTGGCCGGGGGGACAATGGTGAGTGGCCGGGGTGAGTGGCCGGGGGGACAATGGTGAGTGGCCGGGGGGACAATGGTGAGTGGCGGGGGTGGGCCTATGGTGAGTGGCCGGGGGGACAATGGTGAGTGGCCGGGGGCCTATGGTGAGTGGCGGGGTGGGGTGGGTGGGGGGGCTATGGTGAGTGGCCGGGGGGACAATGGTGAGTGGCCGGGGGACAATGGTGGGACAATGGTGAGTGGCGGGGGGCGGGGGGGCTATGGTGAGTGGCCGGGGGACAATGGTGAGTGGCCGGGGGGACAATGGTGAGTGGCCGGGGGGACAATGGTGAGTGGCCGGGGGAAGTAGGGGCCGGCCCTCTTTGGTCTGGACGCCATTTTCAGTCTGTCGGAGGAGTCCGGTATCAGTCGTTCCGTTTGCAGCTTTAAAAAAAAAAAAAGAAAAAAAAAAGAAAAGAAAAAAAAGAAGGTTTTTTTTTTTGTTTTGTAGCAACAAGAGACTGGGTGCCCAGATGACAATTTCCAGGCTACGTTAAAGTCAACATATAATTACATTCAAGAATATTTAAAAAAAAAAAAAAAAAAAAAAAAAAAAAAGAAAGAAAAAAAAGGAAATACAATATTTTCCATTCAGCCATAAAATCTAGCCTCTAGATCTAGCGGCAATACAACTGACCAAGAAGGCGCGCTTCCCACTTCACCGTTTGTTGTCAGTATATTTCCTTCACGGCACGGCGACAGTTCTTGAAAATGTTTTCGGTTTTAGTCTTCAGCAGTGCAGCCCATATACCCTCCCATGCAGACTCGGCATATCTGGCATGTTTAACTGATGTTTGCATAGCTCTGTCTTCTCAGGGTCTAACTGAACCACACAGTAGACGTGTTCAAAAGAAAATAAAAAAACAAAAAACAGACAGCGATTACGTAATGACATTAAAAAAACAAAAAAACACCAACAAAAACACCACTATAGTCTGTTTCATATAAACTGTACAACTGAATAAAATATAAATAACCAAAGCAAAACTTGACTTGTTGAAACGGAACATGACCGACGAATGTAGATTTATGGGGGGAAGAAAAAAAAGAAAAAGAAAAGAAAAGAAAAGGAAAAAAAGAAGGAAAATCCATTAAAGTCTAAGCAATTCTTCTGACGTCAAAATAAAACAACGCGCTGCCATCTTGGAAATGACGAAGACTTGTGTTCATTGATTGGTGTTACTTTCATTAACATTTGTTAACTTTTAAATTTCTGTGATGTCAACGTTTCTCAAACATACGAATTACACAGTGGTATACATAACAGCACAACCCCTGCTGTGGTACACAGCACGTTATGACCCCAGGAGTGGTATTTATACACAGCACGTTATGACCCCTGCAGTGGTATTTATACACAGCACATTATGACTCCTGCAGTGGTATAGATACACAGCACGTTGTGACCCCTGCAGTGGTATTTATACACAGCACATTATGACTCCTGCAGTGGTATAGATACACAGCACATTATGACTCCTGCAGTGGTATAGATACACAGCACGTTATGACCCCTGCAGTGGTATAGATACACAGCACGTTATGACCCCTGCAGTGGTATAGATACACAGCACGTTATGACCCCTGCAGTGGTATTTATACACAGCACATGATTCCTGCAGTGGTATAGATACACAGCACGTTATGACCCCTGCAGTGGTATTGATACACAGCACGTTATGACCCCTGCAGTGGTATTTATACACAGCACGTTATGACCCCTGCAGTGGTATTTATACACAGCACATGATGACTCCTGCAGTGGTATAGATACACAGCACGTTATGACTCCTGCAGTGGTATTTATACACAGCACATGATGACTCCTGCAGTGGTATAGATACACAGCACATGATGACCCCTGCAGTGGTATTTATACACAGCACATTATGACTCCTGCAGTGGTATTTATACACAGCACATTATGACTCCTGCAGTGGTATTTATACACAGCACATTATGACCCCTGCAGTGGTATAGATACACAGCACGTTATGACCCCTGCAGTGATATTTATACACAGCACATTATGACCCCTGCAGTGGTATTTATACACAGCACATGATGACTCCTGCAGTGGTATAGATACACAGCACGTTATGACCCCAGGAGTGGTATTTATACACAGCACGTTATGACCCCTGCAGTGGTATTTATATACAGCACGTTATGACTCATGCAGTGGTATTTATACACAGCACATGATGACCCCTGCAGTGGTATAGATACACAGCAAATGATGACCCCTGCAGTGGTATAGATACACAACACATTATGACCCCTGTAGTGGTATTTATACACAGCACATGATGACTCCTGCAGTGGTATAGATACACAGCACGTTCTGACCCCTGCAATGGTATAGATACACAGCACGTTATGACCCCTGCAGTGGTATTTATACACAGCACGTTATGACTCATGCAGTGGTATTTATACACAGCACATTATGACCCCTGCAGTGGTATAGATACACAGCAAATGATGACCCCTGCAGTGGTATAGATACACAACACATTATGACCCCTGTAGTGGTATTTATACACAGCACATGATGACTCCTGCAGTGGTATAGATACACAGCACGTTCTGACCCCTGCAGTGGTATAGATACACAGCACGTTATGACCCCTGCAGTGGTATAGATACACAGCACATGATGACCCCTGCAGTGGTATAGATACACAGCACATGATGACTCCTGCAGTGGTATTTATACACAGCACGTTATGACTCCTGCAGTGGTATAGATACACAGCACATTATGACACCTGCAGTGGTATAGATACACAGCACGTGATGACCCCTGCAGTGGTATTTATACACAGCACGTTATGACCCCTGCTGTGGTATTTATACACAGCACGTTATGACTCATGCAGTGGTATTTATACACAGCACGTTATGACTCCTGCAGTGGTATAGATACACAGCACGTTATGACCCCTGCAGTGGTATTTATACACAGCACGTTATGACTCATGCAGTGGTATTTATACACAGCACATTATGACCCCTGCAGCGGTATAGATACACAGCAAATGATGACCCCTGCAGTGGTATAGATACACAACACATTATGACCCCTGTAGTGGTATTTATACACAGCACATGATGACTCCTGCAGTGGTATAGATACACAGCACGTTATGACCCCTGCAGTGGTATAGATACACAGCACGTTATGACCCCTGCAGTGGTATAGATACACAGCACATGATGACCCCTGCAGTGGTATAGATACACAGCACATGATGACTCCTGCAGTGGTATTTATACACAGCACGTTATGACTCCTGCAGTGGTATAGATACACAGCACATTATGACACCTGCAGTGGTATAGATACACAGCACGTGATGACCCCTGCAGTGGTATTTATACACAGCACGTTATGACCCCTGCTGTGGTATTTATACACAGCACGTTATGACTCATGCAGTGGTATTTATACACAGCACATTATGACTCCTGCAGTGGTATAGATACACAGCACATTATGACCCCTGCAGTGGTATTTATACACAGCACATTATGACTCCTGCAGTGGTATTTATACACAGCACATTATGACTCCTGCAGTGGTATAGATACACAGCACATTATGACTCCTGCAGTGGTATAGATACACAGCACATTATGACCCCTGCAGTGGTATAGATACACAGCACATGATGACTCCTGCAGTGGTATAGATACACAGCACATTATGACCCCTGCAGTGGTATTGATACACATGCACATGATGACCCCTGCAGTGGTATAGATACACATCACATGATGACCCCTGCAGTGGTATAGATACACAGCACATGATGATCCCTGCAGTGGTATAGATACACAGCACATGATGACCCCTGCAGTGGTATAGATACACAGCACACTATGACTCCTGCAGTGGTATAGATACACATGCACATGATGACCCCTGCAGTGGTATATATACACAGCACATGATGACCCCTGCAGTGGTATAGATACACAGCACATGATGACCCCTACAGTGGTATAGATACACAGCACATGATGACCCCTGCAGTGGTATAGATACACATGCACATGATGACCCCTGCAGTGGTATAGATACACATGCACATGATGACCCCTGCAGTGGTATAGATACACAGCACATGATGACCCCTGCAGTGGTATAGATACACAGCACATGATGACCCCTGCAGTGGTATAGATACACAGCACATTATGACTCCTGCAGTGGTATAGATACACAGCACGTTATGACCCCTGCAGTGGTATAGATACACAGCACATTATGACCCCTGCAGTGGTATAGATACACATGCACATGATGACCCCTGCAGTGGTATAGATACACAGCACATGATGACCCCTGCAGTGGTATAGATACACATGCACATGATGACCCCTGCAGTGGTATAGATACACAGCACATGATGACCCCTGCAGTGGTATAGATACACATGCACTGACCTGGTGTGCCCGCAGTTGTAGCGTAGACTTGCACTGCCCATCCATTTCCCGCTGAAATGAAAATCAAATCGAATTAGAAAACAACTGATTCATTTCAATCAAAACAACGACTTTCGCTTCTGCGAAGTCTTTAACCGCATGTCTATCTGTTTCAAATGTTCATTTATGATTCCATCCTTGATCTGTCCTATTTCTCCAAACACACTATGCGCAACCCCTCCCTTAAAAAAAAAAAAAAAAAAAAAAAAAAGATTTCCACAATCACCAGCACGTGTGATGAGATATTATATTAAACGGAATTCGCCCTTTCCAATCAAATTAAAGCAATCAAAATCGATTGGAAATAAATCAAGTGGAATAAAACGAATCGAATAAAATCAACCAAAAGATATTCAAATCACCCAAGCAAAACGTAAAAAAAAAAAAAAAAAAAAAATCTAAACCAGACCAAATGACAAAGAAACAAGCTGGAACAGAGCTGGAGTCTGTACTGCCCCCGCCCCTCTCTCTCTCCCCCTCTCCCCCCCCCCCCCCCCCCCACCACCACCAGGGGTCAGCATGGGAATCAAAGTTACATTCGGATTGCAGGGACAGAGGTTGTGGGTGGTAAACCTGCCGCATCTGTTAGATTTGTGTGTTCACTGTCCACTCTTTTCTCTCTGTAAAACATTCGGTTTATTTCAAATTCACCGACAAAACAACTGGTCCCACACACACACAACACACACACACACACACACACACACACACACACAACACAGACACACACACACACACACACACACACACACACACACTTCTGTTCTATAATGGTCCCAGGCTGAGGGTGGTAAACCTGCCACATCTGTTAGATCTGTGTGTTCACTGTCCACTCTTTTCTCTCTGTAAAACATTCGGTTTATTTCAAATTCACCGACAAAACAACTGGTCACACACACACACACACACACACACACACACACACAACACAGACACACACACAGACACAGACACACACACACACTTCTGTTCTATAATGGTCCCAGGCTGAGGGTGGTAAACCCGCCACATCTCTTAGATCTGTGTGTTCACTGTCCACTCTTTTCTCTCTGTAAAACATTCGGTTTATTTCAAATTCACCGACAAAACAACTGGTCACACACACACACACAACACAGACACACACACACACACACACACACACACACACACACACACACACACACACACACTTCTGTTCTATAATGGTCCCAGGCTGAGGGTGGTAAACCCCGCCACATGTGTTAGATCTGTGTGTTCACTGTCCACTCTTTTCTCTCTGTAAAACATTCGGTTTATTTCAAATTCACCGACAAAACAACTGGTCACACACACACACACAACACAGACACACACACACACACACACACACACACACACACACACACACACACACACACACACACACACACTTCTGTTCTATAATGGTCCCAGGCTGAGGGTGGTAAACCTGCCACATCTGTTAGATCTGTGTGTTCACTGTCCACTCTTTTCTCTCTGTAAAACATTCGGTTTATTTCAAATTCACCGACAAAACAACTGGTCACACACACACACACGCACACACACACACACACACACACACAACACACACACACACACACACACACACACACACACACACTTCTGTTCTATAATGGTCCCAGGCTGAGGGTGGTAAACCTGCCACATCTCTTAGATCTGTGTGTTCACTGTCCACTCTTTTCTCTCTGTAAAACATTCGGTTTATTTCAAATTCACCGACAAAACAACTGGTCCCCCCCACACACACAACACAGACACACACACAACACACACACACACACACACACACTTCTGTTCTATAATGGTCCCAGGCTGAGGGTGGTAAACCCGCCACATGTGTTAGATCTGTGTGTTCACTGTCCACTCTTTTCTCTCTGTAAAACATTCGGTTTATTTCAAATTCACCGACAAAACAACTGGTCACACACACACACAACACAGACACACACAGACACACACAACACAGACACACAGACACACACACACACACACACACACACACTTCTGTTCTATAATGGTCCCAGGCTGAGGGTGGTAAACCCGCCACATCTCTTAGATCTGTGTGTTCACTGTCCACTCTTTTCTCTCTGTAAAACATTCGGTTTATTTCAAATTCACCGACAAAACAACTGGTCCCCCCCCCCCCACACACACACACTCCCCCTCCACCCCCCACCTCCGCCCGTCCCCGCTTGCCACTCTGTTATTCTGGAATCTCAATCATCGAAATGGAAGCAACAAAACAGACAGCACACACAAAAATTGAAAAAGAACATAATATTTACGGTCACAGAGAGTCAGGCGGTAGTCACAGGTCTGGGTCTCTGTGTCAGATCCAGGACAGTCTGCACCGCCGTATTGGGCGGGAGGGCTGTCACAGTGATGTAAGCGGTTCCTGACCCCCACCGCCATACACGTCACAGAGCACGTGCCCCACGCTTCCCATGTGCCCCAAGCTCCGTCCACTGCAACACAGAGAGGGAAGGAGGAGGGGGTAGGGGGGGGGGGGGGGGGAGTTTGACGATGGGGTTATTTTATTTATTAATTTTTTTTAAAACTTTTTTTTCTATTTTTTAACTTTCTTTTTCTTTAACTTTTTTTATTCTTTCCTTTTTTTTTAAAACTTTTTTTTTCTTCCCCCCCCCCCCCCCCCCCTTGTACACAAGGTTAAATTTTGACATTTCACGACATCCGTGTGATTCAACATTCACATAGCAAAACATCTGGTCCATCAATGATCATCGAAAAAAAAGTCATTAATTTGTTGAGATACAAGGGTTATTTTTCAATATGATAATACTTATAATAGTAATAATAAGATGAAGAACAATAACAAATAATAAAGAACAAGATAAACAAGATACCAAATGTCACATCATGGCATGTATTCATGTTGACATAGCTTCAAGGAGCACCCGATGGGGATAATTGATTGTGGTCATGATGATGACGATGACCAGGATGGTTATTATGATGGAGATGATAAAGACGATATTGCTGCTGTTGATATTACGACGATTAGTCCCATGCTAATGACGGATATATATATGGCAGACGATGATGACAACGATGACGTTGACGGCGATTACCAAATATAGTAATGATGGATATGATCAAGACAATGTTGTTGATACTGATTATGATTGTAGTGTGATCATTCACACAATAAATACGCTTAACAGGTAGGCTACTAGAGCGAAGCATGTTTTACTGTTCATCTGTGTGGCAGTTGTGAGTCTGCGGAAGGTGTCTTCTTACCAGAAACTAGTATAAATGTACACAGAATTAATGTTTACATTGCATCATTATGATAAAGACAACGCTTATGATGATGACAAAGACGATTAGCATTCAAGATAATGAACGATTCGATGGAGACGAAATTCAAGATGAATCTAACGAATAAGATGAAGAAAAAACAACAAAAAACAGACGCGTTTCAAAAAGTAAGAAAAAAAATAAATAAAAAAAATAAAAAATAAAAAAAAAAAAGAGGAGAAGAAGAAGAAAAAGAAGAAGAAGAAGAAGAAGAAGAAGAAGAAAAAACACTGACACTGATAATGTTTTATTGCCAGTGCCAACAGTATTCTTTCGGCAGTGTGTGCCTGCATGCCGAGGTAAATAAACGAAACGGTAATACACGTAAAAGTGTTACACGTCTGTGTGAGTGTGTCTGTGTGTGCGTGACTGAAATCTGACTGAATGACACAGGAAACGAATGATGAGTGGCCTGTTGTGAAAATGACTCCGCGAGCGCTTAGAGCTTTGTCTCTGACCGAGGACAGGCGCTATGTAAGTATTCTTTTATCGTATCATATCACATTAAATATGAACAGGCAAGATAACGGTGACAAGGCCCCAGGTCAGACGTCACCCCTTCCCCACACTAACCTGTACAAGGCCCCAGGTCACAGGTCAACACCCCCCCTCCCCACACTGACCTTGACAAGGCCCCAGGTCACCACCCCTTCCCCACACTGACCTGGACAAAACCCCAGGTCACAGTCACCCCCCCCTCCCACACTAACCTGGACAAGGCTCCAGGTCACAGTCACCCCCCTCCCCACACTGACCTGGACAAGGCCCCAGGTCACCACCCCTTCCCCACACTGACCTGGACAAGGCCCCAGGTCACCACCCCTTCCCCACACTGACATGGACAAGGCCCCAGGTCACAGTCACCCCCCTCCCACACTGACCTGGACAAGGCCCCAGGTCACCACCCCTTCCCCACACTGACCTGGACAAGGCCCCAGGTCACAGTCACCCCCCTCCCACACTGACCTGGACAAGGTCACAGGTCAACCCCCCTCCCCACACTGAGCTGGACAAGGTCCCAGGTCATAGGTCACCCCCTCCTCACACTGACCTGGACAAGGTCCCAGGTCATAGGTCACCCCCTCCCCACACTGACCTGGACAAGGCCCCAGGTCACAGGTCAACCCCCGACACTGACCTGGACAAGGCCCCAGGTCAACCCCCCTTTCCACACTGACCTGGACAAGGCCCCAGGTCAACCCCCCTTTCCACACTGACCTGGACAGGGTCACAGGTCACCCCCCCTTCCCCACACTGACCTGGACAAGGCCCCAGGTCAGCCCCACTCTCCCACACTGACCTGGACAAGGCCCCAGGTCACAGTCACCCTCCTCCCACACTGACCTGGACAAGGCCCCAGGTCACAGGTCACCCCCGACACTGACCTGGACAAGGCCCCAGGTCAACCCCCCATCCCCACACTGACCTGGACAAGGCCCCAGGTCACCCCTGACACTGACCTGGACAAGGCCCCAGGTCAACCCCCCATCCCCACACTGACCTGGACAAGGCCCCAGGTCAACCCCCCTCCCACAGTGACCTGGACAAGGCCCCAGGTCACAGTCACCCCCCTTCCCCACACTGACCTGGACAAGGCCCCAGGTCACCACCCCTTCCCCACACTGACCTGGACAAGGCCCCAGGTCACCACCCCTTCCCCACACTGACCTGGACAAGGCTCCAGGTCACAGGTCACCCCCCTCCCACACTGACCTGGACAAGGCCCCAGGTCACCACCCCCTTCCCCACACTGACCTGGACAAGGCCCCAGGTCACCACCCCTTCCCCACACTGACCTGGACAAGGCTCCAGGTCACAGGTCACCCCCCTCCCACACTGACCTGGACAAGGCCCCAGGTCACAGTCACCCCCCTCCCACACTGACCTGGACAAGGTCCCAGGTCACCCCCCCCCTTCCCCACACTGACCTGGACAAGGCCCCAGGTCACAGGTCACCCCCTTCCCCATACTGACCTGGACAAAGCCCCAGGTCACAGGTCACCCCTCTCCTCACACTGACTTGGACAAAGCCCCAGGTCACAGTCACTCCCTCTTCCCCACACTGACCTGGACAAAGCCCCAGGTCACCCCCCCTTCCCCACACTGACCTGGACAAAGCCCCAGGTCACAGGTCACCCCCTCTCCCCACACTGACCTGGACAAGGCCCCAGGTCACAGGACGTGGTGTCCAAGTCCGCCCCGGAACACTGGGCCCCGTTGTGGGCAGGGGCGGGGTTGGTGCAGGACCGGGACCGTGTCCACGACCCCAGCTCACAGGTCGTGCTGCACGTGCCCCATGAGGTCCACGACGTCCAGCCGCCGTTCACTGTGTTCATCATCATCATCATCGTCATCGTCGTCGTCGTCGTCGTCGTCGTCATCATCATCGTCATCATCATCATCATCATCATCATCATCGTCGTGGTCGTGGTCGTGGTCGTCGTCATCATCATCATCATCATCGTAGTCGCCATCATCGTCGTCGTCACCATCATCATCGTCATCGCCATCCTCCTCCTCCTCCTCCTCATCGTCGTCGTCGTCATCATCATCATAACCATCATCATCATGTTCAATGTTACAACAGCACTACTATTAACAATAGTCATCATCATATAGTGCTAATCTGGCCCCTGACTCCCTGTATGATGGGCTCCAAGCGCCTCACATTCAACACTACACATACCAATAATGCAATGACATGTACAACTGAATGGGAAAGACATGTGGAGTGATGGCCTAGAGGTAACGCGTCCGCCTAGGAAACGAGAGAATCTGAGCGCGCAGGTTCGAATCACGGCTCAGCCGCCGATATTTTCTCCCCCTCCACTAGACCTTGAGTGGTGGTCTGGACGCTGGTCATTCGGATGAGACGATAAACCGAGGTCTCGTGTGCAGCATGCACTTAGCGCACGTAAAAGAACCCACGGCAACAAAAGGATTGTTCCTGGCAAAATTCTGTAGAAAAATCCACTTCGATAGGAAAAGCAAATAAAACCGCACGCAGGAAAAAAATACAAAAAAGAAAAAAAAAGGGTGGCGCTGTAGTGTAGCGACGCGCTCTCCCTGGGGAGAGCAGCCCGAATTTCACACAGAGAAATCTGTTGTGATGAAAAGAAATACAAAATACAAATACCAGAGAAGAGAAATCAGATCATGTCACTTACATCCTGGCACACCTCCAGGGACATCGTCAACGTTGTCACCATCGCAAAAGTAACCCCGTACAATAATTAAATCATGAATTAAATCAGTAAGTTCAAAAGAAGAAAGGGAGGAAAAGAAAAGGTTAAACAAACACAGGATCATCCATCTAAGTTAAAACGTCCAGTTTTATATATACAACATGCACTTAGCGCACGTAAAAGAACCCACGGCAAAAAAAAGGGTTGTTCCTGGCAAAATTATGTAGAAAAATCCACTTCGATAAGAAAAAACAAATAAAACTGCACGCAGGAAAAAAAAAGCCCCCAAAATGGGTGGCGCTGTAGTGTAGCGACGCGCTCTCTCTGGGGAGAGCAGCCCGCATTTCACACAGAGAAATCTGTTGTGATGAAAAGAAATTCAAATTCAAATACAAAAATACTTCTCTCTCTCTCTCTCTCTCTCTCTCTCTCTCTCTCTCTCTATATATATATATATATATATATATATCAGCATTCAGTGGGTTATGGAAACAAGAACACACCCAACAATGCGCACCTCCCGAAAAAGGAGTATGGCTGCCTACATGGGGTAAAAAAAAGTCATACACGTAAAAGCCTACTCGTTTACATACGAGTGAACGTGAGAGTTGCTTGCAGCCCACAAACGCAGAAGAAGAAGGAGAAGAATACACACACACACACACACACACACACACACACACACACACACACACACACACACTCCATGTGTTTGTTCTGTATTGTCCATGTGTTCTGTGTGGCTTGTTCAGTGATTAAAGAGGCTATGCCAGTCTTGAATAAAAGCTAATTTGTGTTTGCACATTTCTTCTGCCTTTGCTGCTGTGTGCACATGTCAAATGATCGGTATAAGGACAGGCCCGGCGCTTCCTTTTTTGAGGAAGTGTCTGAGTTTGTTCCAATGTACCTTTTTATTTACCTGTCTGCCAGCTGAATCGGTAGCGTGAGCAGCACTGGTTTGAAGTTGTGTACCTTGTGAATGGAGAGAGTTACCACTCTTTTACTATTTTGTCGATCATTCCATCTCCTGGCCTCATTATTTGTTAATTTCCGGTCTTTACAATGTTTCAGCTTCCATTGCTCTGGAGAACCCCACTGATCTACTTTTTTTGAGTTGTGGACACTGACACTTTTGTCATGCAAATTGTTTGTCTCTGGTGTTATGTGGGGGTTGGGGGGGTTGGGGGTGGGTGGGGGGGCTGGAGAAAGGATCAACGAACAGGTCAGTTTCACTGTTTATGTTTGAATAGCCTAGACCTTACGTCATCATGACCCATACAGGGCCCCACAACACAGACCTGTGAGGGTGACGTCAGTTCCCTTAGTCAGTGTATGTAGCAAACGATGACTCCTTTTTTTTTGGTGACCAGTTTCCATTTGTTATTAAGCAGACCAGTAACCAACTGTACATTGAAAAGCGCGTGTGTGCACTTACATACGAACCCACAGACGTATGTTTCTAACAGCCTCCATGGCCTAGCGGATAGAGCAGCCTGCACAAGAAGCAAGAGGCTATCCCTGCCCCCCTCACCCCCCTCACCCCACTGTGCCCACCCATCCCCCCTGACCAACTTGCCCCTATATCCCCCCCAACCCCCGTGACCAACTTGCCCCTATATCCCCACACCCCCAATGATT
>NC_134903.1:19411284-19448784 GCF_041734735.1 Babylonia areolata
ATCCATCTATCCATCCATCCACCCTGACAACCATCCATCCATCCACCTATCCATCCACCCTGACAACCATCCATCTATCCATCCATCCACCCTGACAACCATCCATCTATCCATCCATCCACCCTGACAACCATCCATCCATCCATCTATCCATCCATCCACCCTGACAACCATCCATCCATCCACCCTGACAACCATCCATCCACCCTGACAACCACCCATCCACCCATCCATCCACCCTGACAACCATCCATCCACCCTGACAACCACCCATCCATCCACCCTGACAACCACCCATCCATCCATCTATCTATCCATCCATCCACCCTGACAACCATCCATCCAGCCAGCCATCCAACCATCCATTCTTCCACACAGACAATCACCTAATCATCAACCAAGACTGCCACCCATCCATCCACCCAGACAACTACCCAGTCTCTCACCCAGACAACCCCTCATACATCCACCAGCCATCCACCCGACTCACCGGGACAGCCCTGTGTGTTACAGTTGCTGGAATCAGTCCCGGATCCGGAGCAGTCGGAACCACCGTTGGAGGGGGCCGGGTTGTCGCAGGCCCGGGTTCGAGTCTTGGTGCCCGTGCCGCAGGTCTTGGTGCACCCACCCCACGACCCCCAGCTCCCCCAGTTCCCGTTCACTGCCAGGCAGTCAGTACGTCAGTGAACTGTCAGTCAGTACGTCAGTGAACTGTTGGACAGTCAGTACGTCAGTGAACTGTCAGTCAGTGCGTCAATGAACTGTCGCTCAGTACGTCAGTGAACTGTCAGTCAGTACGTCAGTGAACTGTCAGTACGTCAGTGAACTGTCAGTCAGTACGTCAGTGAACTGTCAGTCAGTACGTCAGTGAACTGTCAGTCAGTACGTCAGTGAACTGTCAGTACGTCAATGAACTGTCACTCAATACGTCAGTGAACTGTTAGTCAGTACGTCAGTGAACTGTTACTCAGTACGTCAGTGAACAATCAGTACGTCAATGAACTGTCACTCAATACGTCAGTGAACTGTCAGTCAGTACGTCAATGAACTGTCAGTCAGTACGTCAGTGAACAGTCACTCAGTACGTCAATGAACTGTAGGACAGTCACTCAGTACGTCAATGAACTGTTGGACAGTCACTCAGTACGTCAATGAACTGTTGGACAGTCACTCAATACGCCAATGAAACATCTCTACACAGTGAGTCAGTCAAACACATCTCCAGCCAAACATCTCTACACAGTGAGTCAGTCAAACATCTCTACACAGTGAGTCAGTCAAACACTTCTCCAGCCAAACATCTCTACACAGTGAGTCAGTCAAACACATCTCCAGCCAAAACATCTCTACACAGTGAGTCAGTCAAACACATCTCCAGCCAAACATCTCTACACAGTGAGTCAGACAAACACTTCTCCAGCCAAACATCTCTACACAGTGAGTCAGTCAAACACTTCTCCAGCCAAACATCTCTACACAGTGAGTCAGTCAAACACTTCTCCAGCCAAACGTCTCTACACAGTGAGTCAGTCAAACACTTCTCCAGCCAAACGTCTCTACACAGTGAGTCAGTCAAACACTTCTCCAGCCAAACATCTCTACACAGTGAGTCAGTCAAACACTTCTCCAGCCAAACATCTCTACACAGTGAGTCAGACAAACACTTCTCCAGCCAAACATCTCTACACAGTGAGTCTGTCAAACACTTCTCCAGCCAAACATCTCTACACAGTGAGTCAGACAAACACTTCTCCAGCCAAAACATCTCTACACAGTGAGTCACACAAATACTTCTCCAGCCAAAACATCTCCACGCACCGAGCCATCTTTCAACAAACCAGTACCCACCCTCACACCCCCCCCCCATCACCATCCCCTTCTATCCCCACTCTCTCTCCCTCTACCCCCCCCCCCCCCCCCGACCCCCCACGTCTCTGACCAGCGGGACAAGCCTGGGCCTGGAAGGCGGACGTGATGCCGGACAAGGCGGAAAAGCTGGACACGGAGAACACGTGGTCCGAGTCCGGGTCTGTGGCAATCTCGTTCAGCTCCGAGAGAGGGATGCCCGACCCGATGCCGATGGAGAACAGGGTGATGCCTGCAAACAATGGCGTAGTATGTCGCACAGTTTGGTGTAGTGTAGTGTAGTGTAGTGTAGTGTTACACATTTTGTTACGGCGATGTGTAGTATATAATATCCGTTAGTATGGTATGGCGTATTATAACAATGCAGTGTAGTTATGGCATAGTTTGGTCAGGTAAAGTATAGTGTGGTATAGTATACCATGGCGTGGTAATGTATCCAGTGGCACTGCACAGCATGGTATAGCATGACGTAAAGTAGCACAGCAGAGCATTATATGGCATGACGTTAAGTAGTACAGTACAGCAAGGTATGGCATGACGTAATGTGGCACAGCAGAGCATTATATGGCATGACGTAATGTAGCATAGCACAGGAAGGTATGGCATGACGTAATGTATCACAGCAGAGCATTATATGGCATAACGTAATGTAGCATAGCACAGGAAGGTATGGCATGACGTAATGTATCACAGCAGAGCATTATATGGCATAACGTAATGTAGCATAGCACAGGAAGGTATGGCATGACGTAAAGTAGCACAACAGAGCATTATAGGGCATGACATAAGGTAACACAACAGAGTATTGCATGCCATGACGTTAAGTAGCACATCGCAGCATGGTATGGCATGACGTAATGTAGCAGAGCACATCATGGTATGGCATGACGTAATGTAGCAGAGCACAGCATAGTATGGCATGACGTAATGTAGCAGAGCACATCATGGTATGGTATGACGTAATGTAACACAGCACAACATAATAAAGGCGTGACGTAAAGTAGCACAGCAGAGCATCAAATGGTATGACGTAATATATCACAGCAGAGCATTATATGGCATGACGTAATGTAACACAGCACAGCATGATAAGACATTACGTAATGTAGCACAACACAGCATTATATGGCATAACGTAGCAATGTAACACAACACAGCATTATATGGCATGACGTAATGTATCATAGCAGAACAATATAAGGCTTGACGTCAGCACAACATTGTATGGCATGACGTAATGTAACACAGCAGAGCATTATATGACATGACGTAATGTAGCACAGCACAGCATTGTATGGAGGGACGTAATGTAGCACACCATAGAGTTCCGGGACAGTACACAGGGAGATGTCTGGGAAGCGTAGCTTGACATGACATGACGTGCTATAGCATGTGAATGACGTGTTATAGCATGTTAACTTGTCCGTGTAGGCGGGTAACAGCACGGGCATCACGGCTCAACAGAGTGTGACACAAAGCAGTACCTTTCATGCTGGTCAGAGGACCGGAGCTGCGTGCCTGGAGAAACGGGTGAAGGTCAGTGACGTGGAGAAAGGGGTGAAGGTCAGTGACGTGGAGAAAGGGATGAAGGTCAGTGACGTGGAGAGAAAGGGGTGAAGGACAGTGCCGTGGAGAAAGGGGTGAAGGTCAGTGACGTGGAGAAAGGGATGAAGGACAGTGACGTGGAGAAAGGGGTGAAGGACAGTGGCGTGGAGAAAGGGGTGAAGGTCAGTGACGTGGAGAGAAAGGGGTGAAGGCCAGTGACATGGAGAAAGGGTTGAAGGTGGGGTGAAGGTCAGTGACGTGGAGAAAGGGGTAAAGGTCAGTGACGTGGAGAAAGGGATGAAGGACAGTGACGTGGAGAGAATAGGGTGAAGGTCAGTGCCGTGGAGAAAGGGATGAAGGACAGTGACAGTGACGTGGAGAAAGGGGTGAAGGTCAGTGACATGGAGAAAGGGGGTGAAGGACAGTGACGTGGAGAAATGGGTGAAGGTCAGTGACAGTGACGTGGAGAAAGGGGTGAAGGACAGTGACATGGAGAAAGGGGGTGAAGGACAGTGACGTGGAGAGAAAGGGGTGAAGGTCAGTGACAGTGACGTGGAGAAAGGGGTGAAGGACAGTGACGTGGAGAAAGGGGTGAAGGTCAGTGACGTGGAGAAAGGGGTGAAGGTCAGTGCCGTGGAGAGAAAGGGGTGAAGGTCAGTGACAGTGACGTGGAGAAAGGGGTGAAGGTCAGTGACGTGGAGAGAAAGGGGTGAAGGACAGTGACGTGGAGAAAGGGGTGAAGGTCAGTGCCGTGGAGAGAAAGGGGTGAAGGTCAGTGACGTGGAGAGAAAGGGGTGAAGGTGACGTGAAGGTCAGTGACAGTGACGTGGAGAAAGGGGTGAAGGTCAGTGACGTGGAGAGAAAGGGGTGAAGGACAGTGACGTGGAGAAAGGGGTGAAGGTCAGTGCCGTGGAGAGAAAGGGGTGAAGGTCAGTGACGTGGAGAGAAAGGGGTGAAGGACAGTGACGTGGAGAAAGGGGGTAGTTGTCAGTGACGTGGAGAAAGGGGTGAAGGACAGTGACGCGGAGAAAGGGGTGAAGGTCAGTGACAATGACGTCGAGAAAGGGATGAAGGTCAGTGACCTGGTGAAAGGGATGAAGGACAGTGACGTGGTGAAAGGGGTGAAGGTCAGTGACGTGGAGAAAGGGGTGAAGGACAGTGACGTGGAGAAAGGGATGAAGGACAGTGACGTGGAGAAAGGGGTGAAGGACAGTGACCTGGAGAAAGGGGTGAAGGACAGTGACGTGGTGAAAGGGATGAAGGACAGTGACGTGGAGAAAGGGGTGAAGGACAGTGACGTGGAGAAAGGGGTGAAGGTCAGTGACGTGGAGAGAAAGGGGTGAAGGTCAGTGACGTGGAGAAAGGGGTGAAGGACAGTGCCGTGAAGAGAAAGGGGTGAAGGTCAGTGACGTGGAGAGAAAGGGGTGAAGGACAGTGACGTGGAGAAAGGGGTGAAGGTCAGTGCCGTGGAGAGAAAGGGGTGAAGGTCAGTGACGTGGAGAGAAAGGGGTGAAGGTCAGTGACGTGGAGAGAAAGGGGTGAAGGACAGTGACGTGGAGAGAGGGGTGAAGGTCAGTGCCGTGGAGAGAAAGGGGTGAAGGTCAGTGACAGTGACGTGGAGAAAGGGGTGAAGGACAGTGTCGTAGAGAAAGGGGTGAAGGTCAGTGACGTGGAGAGAAAGGGGTGAAGGTCAGTGACAGTGCACACAGCGGCACGGGATGGGGCAGCAGACAAACACACTATAGCCCTTCAGAACCAAGCTGAGTACACTTTGTCTGCTGTGAAGACATCTCCCATACATTAGCTGATGGCTTTTGGGATTCGTCCTGAAGCTCGCGTTATCATGTGGTATACTTTCTTCTTCTTCTTCTTATTATTATCATCATCATCATCATATGACATGCAACAAAAGGACAGGGTGGAACAGCATAGCATTGTATAGTGTGGCATGGCACGACTTAGCATAGCTTCGATATGATATAGTAATTAAAATATAATATTGAAAAGCAAATCATACACATTAGGACGAAGGCGAGTCACACAGAACGGACGTAACACACCCGGGTGGCAAGCACAGCCCACACCTACCCGCATTACGAGCATAGGCGGCCTGGGTGGCGGTGTAGGAGGCGTCATTGGACACGCCGTCGGACAGGATGACCCCGAGGTTGGTCACTGAGGACCGGTCCCCGTTCCCTGAGGTGAACATGGTGGTCCGTAGGTACTCCAGGGCCCCGCCTGTTCACCACACCGTCATCACGTTCATCACCTGCATCATGATGATGGTGAGGATGTCCATGTGGTGATGATGATGATGATGGTGATGATGGTGATGATGATGATGATGATGTTGTTGTTGTTGATGATGATGATGATGATGGTGGTGGTGGTGGTGATGATGATGATGTTGTTGATGATGATGATGATGATGATGGTGGTGGTGGTAGTGATGGTGATGATGATGATGATGATGATGGTGATGATGTTGTTGATGATGATGATGATGATGGTGGTGGTGGTGGTAGTGATGGTGATGATGGTGATGATGATGATGGTGGTGGTGGTGGTGGTGGTGATGATGATGATGATGATGTTGATGATGATGTTGTTGATGATGATGATGATGGTGGTGGTGGTGGTGGTGATGATGATGATGATGATGTTGATGATGATGTTGTTGATGATGATGATGATGATGGTGGTGGTGGCGGTGGTGGTGGTGATGGTGATGATGGTGATGATGATGATGACATTGATGGTGATGATGATGATGATATTGATGGTGATGATGATGATTATGATGATAATAACGGTAGTGGTGGTGGTGGTGATGATGATGATGATAATGATGATGGTGGTGGTGGCGGTAGTGGTGGTGACGGTGATGATGTTGATGATAATGATGATGATGATGATGGTGGTGTTGGTGGTGGTGATGATGTTGATGATGATGATGATGATGATGGTAGTGGTGGTGGTGGTGGTGGTGGTGGTGATGATGATGATGATGATGATGATGATGATGGTGGTGGTGGCGGTGGTGGTGGTGGTGGTAGTGATGGTGATGATGATGATGACATTGATGGTGATGATGATGATGATATTGATGATGGTAATGATGATGATTATGATGACAATAACGGTAGTGGTGGTGGTGGTGATGATGATGATGATAATGATGATGGTGGTGGTGGCGGTAGTGGTGGTGACGGTGATGATGTTGATGATGATGATAATAACGGTAGTGGTGGTGGTGGTGATGATGATGATGATAATGATGATGGTGGTGGTGGCGGTAGTGGTGGTGACGGTGATGATGTTGATGATGATGATGATGATGATGGTGGTGGTGGTGGTGGTGGTGGTGGTGGTGGTGATGATGATGATGATGATGGTGGTGGTGGTGGTGGTGGTGGTGGTGATGATGATGATGATGATGATGATGATGGTGGTGGTGGTGGTGGTGGTGGTGATGATGATGGCGGTGGTGGTAGTGGTGGTGGTGGTGGTGGTGATGATGATGATGATGATGATATTGATGGTGATGATGATGATTATGATGATAATAATGGTGGTGGTGGTGTTGATGATGATGATGATGATGATATCGATGGTGATGATGATGATTATGATGATAATAATGGTTGTGGTGGTGATGATTATGATGATGATATTGATGGTGATGATGATGATTATGATGATAATAATAATGGTGGTGTTGATGATGATGATGATGATGATGATGATGATTATGATGATAATAATGGTGGTGGTGGTGATGATGATGATGATGATATTGATGGTGATGATGATGATTATGATGATAATAATGGTGGTGATGATGATGATGATGGTGGTGCCTAAATCTGACACATCGATATAATGATCATGACAACAAATAAGACGAAACCGTCGACTCCGATGAGGATGATAATGATGATGATCATCATCATCACTAACATCACAATAATCGTCATCATCGCCATTATCATCAATATTGCTCTAATCATCACTATCGCCGTCACCATCGTCGTCGTCACTACCATCCATCATCAATAACAAACTATGGCTTTCGTATTTATCATCATCATCATCATCGTCATCGTCATCGCCATCATCATCGCTATCATCGTCATCATCATCATCGTCATCGTCGTCATCACCACCACCAACATCATCATCATCATCATCATCATCATCATCATCATCACCATCATTATCATCATCATCATCGTCATTATCATCACCATCATCATCATCATCATCATCGCCATCATCATCGTCATCATCACCACCACCACCATCATCATCACCATCATCATCATCACCACCACCACCACCACCACCACCACCATCATCATCATCATCATCATCGTCATTATCACCAGAGCCATGACATCCCCATCGTCATTCCTTCACCCCCCCCCCCCACCCCCACCCCCACCCCCACCGGTGACGTCGTCCTCATCGTCATGATGATGATCATCATCACACCCAGACCCAGCACTTTGCCCCTGCCACCATAACACAGTCATCGTCATCATCATCATCATCGTCGTCGTGGTGGTGGTGGTTGTTCTCCAGGACATGTAAGCACCTGTGTTGGTGGTCCCTCCAGAGTAGTAGATGTTGGCCACGGCGGTGTTGATGGCGGTCTGGTCATAGTAGGTGTTGAGGTTGAACTCCGTGTTGGTGCTGCTGGAGAACTTCTGCACCCCAACGCGCACCTGGTCACACACACATCATCATCATGATGATGATGATCATCATCATCATCATCATGATCATCATCATTACCATCATCATCATCATCATCATCATCATCATCATCATTACCATCATCATCATTATCATCATCACCATCACCACCATCATCACCATCATCATCACCACCATCATCACGATCATCATCACCATCATCATGATCATCATCGGCATCATCATCATCACTATCACCATCATCATCATCACCATCATCATCATCATCATCATCACCATCATCATCATCATCACCATCATCACCATCATCATCATCATCATGATCACCATCACCATCATCACCATCACCATCACCATTACCATAATCATCGTCATCATCATCATCAACAGCACACACACACACACACACACACACACACACACACACACACACACACACACACACACACAACAACAACAACAACAACAACAACAACAACAAAACAAAAACACAACAGAAAACATCATCAACAACAACAACACACACACCACCACCATACACATTCACATCCAACACCACCACCACTACGAAATGAATAGTAGTGATGTGTTGTTTGATGTGTTTTTTTTTGTTGTTGTTGGTTTTTTGTTGTTTTTTTTTCGTTTATTTGCCAGCTTGCTTTTGGGCGACGGCAATATGTATAAAAACAAAACACATTCCGTGTTTATCCATCACACCCTGTACATAAAGAATCAGGCTTCCTACGCCCCCACCCCCCCCCCCCGCCCCCCCCCCCTGCCCCCTCTACGTGACGGTGTACCTTGTTGGAGCCGATGTCAAAGCCGCTGACCAGGTCCTGCACAAAGGAGAGCATGGTCTGGAAGTTGGAGGACCCCACACTGCCTGAGGCATCCAGCACGAACACCATGTCAGCCTGTACGTTCCCCGTGCACTGGCCTGTAACACATGCACGTGCACATACACGCACGATCACACTCACACGTATACACACACACACACACACACGCACGCACGCAAGAGCCACGCGCGCAGGTAAGGACAGACGCAAAGAACAGGTATGAACGTGAGCACAAACGTTGACGTCAGCCATAGAACCATAGAAGTATGTGAGACTATGTTGGATTACATCTCTCTCTCTCTCTGTGTCTTGTCAGTCTGTGTGTCTATCTGTCTCTTCCTCTTTCTCTCTGTCTCTCTGTCTCCCTCTCTCTCACACAAACACAAAACCATCCCCACTCGCCACACCCAGAGTGGTATCACACACACGATAATTATTTATGTGGCTAAATCCTATTACGCATTAAGTTTATCCAAACGAATAAATATTCTATCTGGCTATTTATTCACACATTCTTATTCATCCTTGTATAATATCGTTGATACAAGCAAGTAGATATCTGATAGTAAAATGTCTCTTTGACAGAGTCCAATTTGTAAATTCTTTTTCGTTTTTATTTCGGATAAAATATCATACAAAAAATCATACCGGAATCTGAATCAATTGATGAGCAACACCATTCTGAATTAGCTTTCAGTTCTTGGACTACAAAGTCAGCCAAACACTATCGATCAGCAAAACAACCAAAGTAACCAAACAGAACATTAGACCCCAACGAGAAACCGACATGGCTGATACGAAGCTGGAAATCACCAGGATGATAACAGCTGTCTGTAAAGTTTTATCGGGTGGACAGTGAAGTTTCTCAGCCGTTTCAATGGTGAGTTCCGTTGGTGGCTGTGATGTGAACGGTTTTACCGCTCAGTCAAAAAGCAAAAACATCAAAACACACACATGTACAATGTGGTCCTCTCTCCCTACCTGTAACAATCACTCCCCCACCATCCTTCCACCCCCCCCCCACCCCCTGCTCCCCTCTCTCCCACTAAAACAGAAGACAAGAAAAGAGAAGAAACCAATGCCTTTCTGATACTGTCCATTTCTGCAGGGACAACTGTTTTCACCGGAGCCACCATTCATACTTTGAAGGAGATTCGCTGTTCCGAACGACTGCAGAAGGAAGGGTATATAATCGTTACAACAGCTGCAGAAACTGTCACAGCCCCCTCCCCATTCCCCCCCCCCCCCCCCCCGCCCCTTCCTGCTGGAGAACTGACCAGACCCTGGGTCAGCAAGGAGGACCAGGGGAAGGACACAGGTCAACAATGACGTCACCATGCTGTCAGGTTTTCCCTCTGCTCCTATGACACGGCTTTCTCCCTGACGTCACCTGTACATATACAACGACACAGCCACACACACACACACACACAGCCACACAGCCACACACACACATACACACACAGAGCCACACACACACACACACACACACACACACACACCCACACACACACACACAGAGCCACACACACACACAGCCACACACACACACACACACACACACAGAGAGTCACACACACATATTGAACCATGAATAAAAATCAACCAAACCAAACAATATTCATCAGTTCGATAAACGTCTATAAATCTCAATAATTATGTTTCGTGTGACAGATGACAGCAGTCGGCAGATGTTGTACACATATCTTTGTGACACTGATAATTGAAAGTTTATCCTGAAAACAACGTGAGCATGACATTCCCTAATGATGATCTCTACAGGGAGAGCGTGTAGCCATAATGCAGCGCCACCTTTTTTCTGTTTTCTGCCTGCAAGCGTATCGTTTTGATTTCCTGACAAACTGAATTTTTCTGTAGAATTTTGTCAGGGACAACCTTTTTGTTGATTGGGTTCTTTTACGTGCGCTAAGTGCATGCTACACACGGGACCTCGGTTTTTCGTCACATGTTCCCTTTTCTCAATGAAATTAGGAAAAATATTAACCTGTCTGTGTACTGCGCAATAGAAACAATCATTTATTTTGGAAACATGCTTTTGAAGCATATAGAGAATTTTGTTGTCAATGGAAACCTAAATAAGGCATACATCTTCAGGCAGAACCAGTTTTCTGTAATGATCATTTCAAAACTGGAAATAGTACCATAAATTCTAGAAGCTGGATTAATCAAAGGCATTTACTATGTTTGACACTTTTTGAATGTGAATGGAATTTATCTTACCCAAAATGATTTCAACAGAAAATACATAAATGTACATTTTTTTTGCCTACAACGGTTGTTTGAGAGCAATCCAGAAGTACATACAAAAGGTAGAACTTAATATATCAACCAGACAGAATAGTCTTGACACACCTGGGGTATTGAAAGAATATATCAACCAGACAGAATAGTCTTGACACACCTGGGGTTTTTAAAGAATATATCAACCAGACAGAATTGTCTTGACACACCTGTGGTATTGAAAGAATATATCAACCAGACAGAATAGTCTTGACACACCTGGGGTATTGAAAGAATATATCAACCAGACAGAATAGTCTTGACACACCTGGGGTATTGAAAGAATATATCAACCAGACAGAATAGTCTTGACACACCTGGGGTATTGAAAGAATATATCAACCAGACAGATAGTCTTGACACACCTGGGGTATTGAAAGAATATATCAACCAGACAGAATAGTCTTGACACACCTGGGGTATTGAAAGAATATATCAACCAGACAGAATAGTCTTGACACACCTGGGGTATTGAAAGAATATATCAACCAGACAGAATAGTCTTGACACACCTGGGGTATTGAAAGAATATATCAACCAGACAGAATAGTCTTGACACACCTGGGGTATTGAAAGAATATATCAACCAGACAGAATAGTCTTGACACACCTGGGGTATTGAAAGAATATATCAACCAGACAGAATAGTCTTGACACACCTGGGGTATTGAAAGAATATATCAACCAGACAGAATAGTCTTGACACACCTGGGGTATTGAAAGAATATATCAACCAGACAGAATAGTCTTGACACACCTGGGGTATTGAAAGAATATATCAACCAGACAGAATAGTCTTGACACACCTGGGGTATTGAAAGAATATATCAACCAGACAGAATAGTCTTGACACACCTGGGGTATTGAAAGAATATATCAACCAGACAGAATAGTCTTGACACACCTGGGGTATTGAAAGAATATATCAACCAGACAGAATAGTCTTGACACACCTGGGGTATTGAAAGAATATATCAACCAGACAGAATAGTCTTGACACACCTGGGGTATTGAAAGAATATATCAACCAGACAGAATTGTCTTGACACACCTGGGGTTATTGAAAGAATATATCAACCAGACAGAATAGTCTTGACACACCTGGGGTATTGAAAGAATATATCAACCAGACAGAATAGTCTTGACACACCTGGGGTATTGAAAGAATATATCAACCAGACAGAATAGTCTTGACACACCTGGGTTTTTTAAAGAATATATCAACCAGACAGAATAGTCTTGACACACCTGGGGTTTTTAAAGAATATATCAACCAGACAGAATAGTCTTGACACACCTGGGGTTTTTAAAGAATATATCAACCAGACAGAATAGTCTTGACACACCTGGGGTATTGAAAGCAATATATTCACATTCCAGGGATCAAGGAGCAACAATGATGCTTTGATGCTGGATGACACACTTCAATTCTTGTCACAAGTGGTCTGAGAAACTAGGAGGAAATATTGTCTGGGCAAAGGTTTAAAAAAAAAAATGCAGAGTATATGAGATAAGTTAGAGTGGCTACAATTTCTCATCGTGCACAAAATCATAGGAATGTTGTCTTGAAAGAAATGGGAATAGCAAATGATATTAACTGACTTCTTTTTTTTTCAGTTTGCATCCTTGAGAAATTGAACTGAACTGAAGACAGTATCGAGCATATCTTCTGGCGATGTGAGCATAGTAAATGTTTTTGGTTCAGCTTTGAACAGGTATTAAAAACAAAATGTACAGTCTGCGCAAATTTGAAATTTAATTCACATTTAACCATTTTTTGTTTCCACGCTGATATAACTGCTGACGGTTTTTGATTTGCTAGTCCTCCAAGGGAAATCGTATTTATAAACATGCAGATTAGATAAACGCACTCCAAATATTCATTCATTTGGAAAACATATTGTCTCTAGACATAAAATTGAAAAATAGAATTTAATGATCGCATGTGAAATGCATATAGTTTTAAGAAAGAAAAAAGGTTGGCATATGTACCTCTACTTGGAAACAACATTTAACAATATAGTCTGAAAAGTAAAGGCTGCGATAACTGTAAAATATAAATCTTTGAAAAGTAAAAGCTGCAATATCTATAAAACATAAATCTAAAGACTCTCGTAGGCCTTGTATGTAATGACACTGCACAATGCCACTGGATCAAGAATGTTATTGTTGTCCACTCACAAACACAGAAATTCAATGTTTCACATGAACAGAAGTATTTGTATTTTTGTATTTCTTTTTATCACAACAGATTTCTCTGTGTGAAATTCGGGCTGCTCTCCTCCCAGGGAGAGCGTGTCGCTACACTACAGTGCCACCCATTTTTTGTATTTTTTTCTGCGTGCAGTTTTATTTGTTTTTCCTGTCGAAGTGGATTTTTCTACATAATTTTGCCAGGAACAACCCTTTGTGTAGTACAATGTAAGCAGAGTAAGTAAAAAAAAAAAGAAGAAAAAATGATGGTTATATTTTCAGTGATTGTGCGTTTCCTCTCAAATTCGATACCTCGTTCATTGTGTATCTTTTATTTCTATCGTTAATTTTTTAATCAAAAGAAAAATCCTTCATTCATATGTATATGCATTTCTGATTTATATTTCATTTTGTTCTTTTCCCTTTCTTTTGTGAGTAACTATGCAAAACTGTACATATATTATCAGAAATGGAAATTAAGAAAATGGAAAGCAAGATGTTCACAAGCAAATTGAATCAAAACGAAAAGCAACGAAAAGCAAAGCATCATCTGCATTCCCGTTCCTCCTGTTGGTCAAGCGGAGAGATCTAAGAAGAGCTGGACAAGCCCTGCAAGTGAACCACCACCACTTTCTCACAGATTCTGACCACAGCAGGTGTTAACGCCACAGGACCAAGATCGTTCATGACATCCACGAGTGTCCTCTTGGTGCAGGGATGATACACATCGATATTTCCCACACGGAGGGCATTTCACACTGAGTAAAACATGTTAACTCTCTCCATACGAACGGCGAAAGAGACGACGTTAACAGCGTTTCACCCCAATTATCACCATCAAAATATTGCAAGCAGAAGGCTCTTATACTGAATAGGTGAATTTTGACAAAGAATACCACAATTCTGACGACGGAAGCTAAAGGCTGGGTCATTCAGACACCCACTGGACATCCGAGGGGTCTGTGTAGAGGAGAAGAGAGGACTGGCCGTACTGAGTGAGTTAAAAACACTTGTTGATATTCGTTGAAGCTGAGTTGTACAGTGCTTCACCCCGTGTTGGATGAATCCCATCAGGGCATGGCGCTTTTAAACAGGTTTCACTCCTTTCAGTGACAAAGTGCACCCTCTTTAGAGACAAAGTACATCCTCTTTAGAGACAAAGCGCATCCTCTTCAGAGACAAGTCTTTCGTTTTCCTGACTAACGGGGACTTCAGTCAGAAAGTCAGTCAGCTCCTTTCTTCTCTGCTGAAGTCGTGACAAACAAACCCAGCATCAAATGCGTCCACTTTCTTCGCTTCTGCTTCTTCTTCTTACGATACAAATGTTTCTGCCCCCGCCCCCTTCATCCCCCCAGCCTCTTTCTCACTCTCTGGGTATTAGGTCTTGGTAGCAGTCTTGTTTTGGTGGCTTCAAAGTCTCTGTATTAGGTTTTGGTGGCTTCAAAGTCTCTGTATTAGGTTTTGGTGGCTTCAAAGTCTCTGTATTAGGTTTTGGTGGCTTCAAAGTCTCTGTATTAGGTTTTGGTGGCTTCAAAGTCTCTGTATTAAGTTTTGGTGACTTCAAAGTCTCTGTATTAAGTCTTGGTGGCTTCAAAGTCTCTGTATTAGGTTTTGGTGGCTTCAAAGTCTCTGTATTAAGTCTTGGTGGCTTCAAAGTCTCTGCATTAGGTTTTGGTGGCTTCAAAGTCTCTGTATTAAGTCTTGGTGGCTTCAAAGCCTGTATTACGTTTGGTGGCTTCAAAGTCTATGTATTAAGTTTTGGTGGCTTCAAAGTCTCTGTATTACGTTTTGGTGGCTTCAAAGTCTCTGTATTAAGTTTTGGTGGCTTCAAAGTCTCTGTAGTAAGTCTTGGTGGCTTCAAAGTCTCTGTATTAGGTTTTGGTGGCTTCAAAGTCTCTGTATTAAGTTTTGGTGGCTTCAAAGTCTCTGTATTAAATCTTGGTGGCTTCAAAGTCTCTGTATTAAGTCTTGGTGACTTCAAAGTCTCTGTATTAAGTCTTGGTGGCTTCAAAGTCTCTGTATTAGGTTTTGGTGGCTTCAAAGTCTCTGCATTAGGTTTTGGTGGCTTCAAAGTCTCTGTATTAAGTCTTGGTGGCTTCAAAGTCTATATTACGTTTTGGTGGCTTCAAAGTCTCTGTAGTAAGTCTTGGTGGCTTCAAAGTCTCTGTATTAGGTTTTGGTGGCTTCAAAGTCTCTGTATTAAGTTTTGGTGGCTTCAAAGTCTCTGTATTAAGTCTTGGTGGCTTCAAAGTCTCTGTATTATGTTTTGGTGGCTTCAAAGTCTCTGTATTAAGTCTTGGTGGCTTCAAAGTCTCTGTATTAAGTTTTGGTGGCTTCAAAGTCTCTGTATTAAGTCTTGGTGGCTTCAAAGTCTCTGTATTAAGTTTTGGTGGCTTCAAAGTCTCTGTATTAAGTCTTAGTGGCTTCAAAGTCTCTGTATTAGGCTTTGGTGGCTTCAAAGTCTCTGTATTAGGTTTTGGTGGCTTCAAAGTCTCTGTATTAGGTTTTGGTGGCTTCAAAGTCTCTGTATTAAGTCTTGGTGGCTTCAAAGTCTCTGTATTAGGTTTTGGTGGCTTCAAAGTCTCTGTATTAAGTCTTGGTGGCTTCAAAGTCTCTGTATTAGGTTTTGGTGGCTTCAAAGTCTCTGTATTAGGTTTTGGTGGCTTCAAAGTCTCTGTATTAAATCTTGGTGGCTTCAAAGTCTCTGTATTGAATCTCGGTGGCTTCAAAGTCTTTTTCATGAGGCGCATACCCCGGAGCACTTCCATGTGATGTTTTGTCAAAAGCATTTATTTCACAGTTGGCAAATGAACCGATTCAGTTGTCAGCCTTGATGATAGATCAATGTTAGAATATGTTGATGATAGATCAATGTTAGAATATGTTGATGATAGATCAATGTTAGAATATGTTGATGTACATTTGAAAAGCAACAACGACAAAAAACAAAAGACCGCATACACATACATATGTCTTTCTCGCTTTCTTTGAAGGTCTAGTTTCGAAAAGTGTCGTGTATTCTCTCTTTTGCCTGTTTATGCATTTTCTGCTTTGCTTTTAAAATGCAATTCAATGAAATATTTCGTATTTTATCCGTTTCTCAACATTTCAAATATTCATTTTCCCTTTTCTGTATCAGTATTTCGTTATACATCAAGGAATTATCAAAAAAAGGTCTTTGTCCTGTCCGATTAAACATATTTATCAGAAACTCATTAACAAGAATATCCAACCTTGATAGTGCACGCACGTGCACATACACCACAAACAAACAGACTGACAGACAGCAAAACCCCACGCAGATACAACCACCACTGTACTCACAATCACAAACAGTACCACTGAGTAACTGCGTCCGACTCCGAAGCGATCTTGGTGGAAACTGTGCTGTGTCCTGCTTGCAAACGATCAGTCCGAGCAGGCCAATTACAGGTCAATTATATGCAGACGAGGATGCAAAAACACCATGTGCCAAAACCAACACAACGCATTCTCCTTTTTGCCGTAACGAAATCCAGCCCCATTCTCCTGGCAGCTCTCTGGGGGTCGCACACACGAGTCCCCCCCGATTGTTTTAAAATGGCAGATAATCTCACTTCTAACAGTCTCGGGGATAATCCGACTCGGGGGTTAATCCGCTGATCCGCCGTTCCTTTAATGAATCCTGATCCCGTGGAAACCTGGAGGGCCGCGGGTCCCCGGACTGTGATGGACAGGGGGAGGGGGGGGGGGGGGGGGGGAAGGGGTCGGTGGTTGACCCAGACAGTGTACAGTGTGGGCAGGTACCGCTTTGTTTTCCACTTCCATTTGCACAGTGTGTGCTGACTGATTAAAAGCGAGAATGAGCGAGAAGCCACACACACACACACACACACACAAACACACACACACACACACACACACACACACCGATTTCCCAGGTCAACATATATGCAGACCTGCTTGTGCCTAAACCCCATTAGTGTGTATAAGCAAGCAGAAGATCAAATACGCACGTTTAAGATCCTGTAATCCACGCCAGCGTTTGGTGGGTTGTGGAAACAAGAACACACACAGCAAGCACACCCCTTAATAATTATAAAAATAATGTACATTTGTATAGCACCCTTCCTCTCAGAGCTCAGGGCGTTTTACATGAAAGAAAAAAAAAGTTACAAATTACATTAATCATCACGACCACTTTTTCCAACCCCCTGCCCCCACACTCTCTCTCCAGCTCGTCAGACATCCAAAGTGAGCTGACATGGGTGGTGTTGGAGAAACAGGAATCTCAGAGTGCTTATAGATAGGTTTTAAAAAGATGAGTTTTTAGTGGACAGCGGAAGACAGAAATAGAATCAGATGCACGGATGTGATGAGGAAGGTTGTTCCAGATGTGAGGAGCAGCAAAGAGGAAAGAACGTTCACCATATAGGTTCTTGTCCTGACAGGAGGAAGTTTCAAAAGGTAACAGTCAGAGGAAGAGCGGAGATTTCTTGAGGGAGTGTAAACACTGATAAGGTCAGAAAGATATGTAGGTCATGCGGAATGGAAAGCCGAAAAGCAGAAACGCCAATTTTCTCGCTTCAGCGGGGAGCCAATGTCGAGAGCAGAGGTTGGGAGAAATGTGATCAGTACGTGGGACTCTGAGAGCCAGACGGGCAGCATCATTTTGAATGTTTAAAAAAAAAAAATTGCTGAAGAAGATTATGTGGATAGCCAATGAGAAGAGAATTACAGTAGTCGATTCGTAACAGCACAATAGCAGTAATAAGAGTTTTTGCTGTTTCAACAGAAAGGTACTAACGGATAGAATTAATTGATTGATTGATATGGATACTTATATAGCGCCTATCTCGGTAGGAGACCAAGCTCTAAACGTTTTACAAACACGGGGTCATTTGTACAACAGGCTGCCTACCTGGGTAGAGCCGACTGACGGCTGCCAATGGGCGCTCATCATTTGTTTCCTGTGTCATTCAGTCAGATTTCAGGCACGCACACATACACACTCAGACAGACATGTTACATTTTACGTGTATGACCATTAATTTTTGTTTATTTACCCCGCCATGCTGGCAGCCATACTCCGTTTTCGGGAGTTTGCATGCTGGGTATGTTCTTGTTTCCATAATCCACCGAACGCTGACATGGATTACAGGATCTTTAAGTGCGTATTTGATCTTCTGCGTGCGTATACACACAAGGGGGAGGGGGGGGGGGGGTCAGGCACTTGCAGGTCTGCACATATGTTGACCTGGGAGATCTGAAAAATCTCCACCCTTTACTCACCAGGGCCGTCACCAGGATTCGAACCCCGGACCCTCAGATTCAAAGTCCAGCGCTTTAACCACTCGGCTATCGCGCCGACGGAGTTCACAACTGCCTAAATTAAAGTTTAAAAAAAGAAGCAAGCACCCCCCCCCCCCTAGCCCCCCCACGCCCCCAAACGGAGCATGGCAGGACTGAGCCCTGCAGCACTCCACATTGTGTCAATCAGAATTGACACGACCACAGTCAGTCATTTTTTCTTTATTTTCCAGAAGCACGGGGTCTCCTGCAGGTGGGTGTGCTCACAGCTACAGATCACTGACAGCCCAGTACCTGGAAACAACCCAGAGACCCTGGATCTACTTATGAATAATGGATGTGTGGTTCGTCCGTCGGGATCGACGAGGACCATCTAGTCATCCTGGGGGTGGGTGGGTTGGGATCTGTGGGTGCGCAGATGGCTGGTCAGGCCAATCCGCGCCCGGAAGGTTCTGACGCAGTGTGGACAGGGGATGGTGGCGGCTGTCGGGGACTTGCTGGCACTGCTTTTCCTGGCCTGTCTGCGTTGCTCTGCTGCAGCGATTCTGTTGGCCTCACAGGATTTGGCGCCTTTGTGGACAGCTGAACGCCACTTTGGTCTGTCCATTGCATTCAGCTCCCATGTGTCGTGGCTGATGCTGAAGACCTTCAGAGAAGCTTTCAGAGTGTCTTTGAAGCGCTTCTTTTGGCCTCCATGGGAGAGCTTGCCATGTTGGAGTTCGCCATTGAATAATGGATAGAATGGAACAGATAGCAGACTGGAGTGACGCCACTGGCCGAGCACCTGAGAGAGAGAGAGAGAGGGAGAGAGAGAGAGAGAGAGAGAGAGAGAGAGAGAGAGAGAGAGAGAGACGGACGGAGAGAGAGGTGGGGTAAGACAGACGGGGAAGAGAGAGAGAGAGAGAGAGAGAGAGAGAGAGAGAGAGAGAGAGAGACAGACAGACAGACAGACAGACAGACAGACAGACAAACAGAAAACACACCAGAACACGATATTACTTGCAATAAACCGTTTATCTCAGATCGTAGAAGAACCTTGTGAAAACACACATCCTTCTAAATGAACTGATGAAAAAGACGTAAACAGAAGTAACAAGCGAGCAGTTTTAATTTAATGCAATTCAACAAACAACAACAGCGAGCAGTTTAATGTGATTAACAAACAATAATAGAACCTTCTTATGTACATTCTGAAGCGACTCGCTACTTACATTTTACAATTTAACGAGGTAAAAATGCAAATTATATCATGTCATGGACCACAATGAAAGACAGAGTATGTTTACCTTTTATACAGACACAGAGAAACACGTTCTCCCTCTCTCTCTCCCTCTCTCTCACACACACTCTCTCTCTCTCACACACACTCTCTCTCTCACACAAATTACCTCTCTTTTTCTCTTTCTCTCACACAAATAAAATACTCTTTCTCTCCCCTTCATAAAAGACATCAACAAAACATGTTCTGACACGGCGCACACTCTTCAGACGGAACATGCCAAACACTTTTCTATAGTACAACTCCTCGAGGAACACCGTAGTCACTGCTAAAACTTGAGCTGTCTCTCTCCTGCTTTGGACAGCACGGTTCTTATTCAGAGTTCCTTCCTATCATTCTTTGTGCTGTATCTGGCATGGATATAGAGGGGGGAAGCTTGGAAAGTATTCAGTTTGAAGAATCTCCTTCAAGTATGAATGGTAGCTCCGGTGAAAACAGTTGTCCCTGCAGAAATGGACAGTATCAGAAAGGCATTGGTTACTTCTCTTTTCTTGTCTTCTGTTTTAGTGGGAGAGAGGGGAGCAGGGGGTGGTGGGGGGGTGGAAGGATGGGGGGGAGTGATTGTTACAGGTAGGGAGAGAGGACCACATTGTACATGTGTGTGTTTTGATGTTTTTGCTTTTTGACTGAGCGGTAAAACCGTTCACATCACAGCCACCAACGGAACTCACCATTGAAACGGCTGAGAAACTTCACTGTCCACCCGATAAAACTTCACAGACAGCTGTTTTAGGACCAGTGTGTTATGATCCTGGTGATTTCCAGCTTCATATCAGCCATGTCGGTTTCTCGTTGGGGTCTAATGTTCTATTTGGTTACTTTGGTTGTTTTGCTGATCGACAGTGTGTAGCTGACTTGTAGTCCAAGAAATAATGGAACGATGGCCCTTCGTTGGTTGTATATTCCCTGTCTGTCCCTCTCTGTCACTTTCCGTTGGTGTGGGGTGTCTAACTGGTTTTGTGTCATGATTTTTTTTTTCACCCAGTGGTTAGTTAGTATTGAGTGCACTGCGTTTTGATTCCTACTTGCTTGTCCTACTGAGTCCTATGTTTAGTACTCCCGTGGGCTTTTCATAAATGCATTCCGTTGAAAGAGCACAATGTAAGCTCAGAGAATAATGCTGCTTAAATTAGTCAGGTTAAAGCGTTGGACTTTCAATCGGAGGGTCCCGGGTTCGAATCTCGGTAACGGCGCCACGTTAAAGATCCTGTAATCCATGTCAGCGTTCGCTGGGTTATGGAAAGAAGAACATACCCAGCATGCACACACCCCGAAAACAGAGTATGGCTGCCTACATGGCGGGATGAAAACGGCCATGCACGTTATATCCTACTCGTTTACATTCGAGCAGAACGTGGGAGTTGCAGCCCACGAACGAAGAAGAAGAAGAAGAAAAGATCAGGTTGCAGTTTAAAGGTCTCATAGACTTTTACATCCACTGGGGCAGTGAGAACATACCCTGTGCTGGATACTGAAAGGCGGGGCCAGTCCTCTCCTTGTTCAAATAGAGAAGGGAAAAGATGATCCATGCAACAAAGCCCCCCTCCCTTCTTCCACCTCCGTCTGCACAAAAGTTGTTGCCCAGCTTCATACATTGCATTGTTGATTAAACATGGCAGCTTCTTTCAGTCGTTTGTGTACAAAAATGTTTGATCCAAATCTTAGAAATAGATATTAATGTAGCAAAGTACAAAGCTTTGTTATCCTGTGTCAAAGTCTTATTTCATTTTGAAGTAATATTTCACCATGATAATATATGCCTAATGCGCCTTGTCAAAATTTGTTATCACTATGAAGTAATATCAACCAAAATTCTGGTTCGACAAATATCACGTGAATACACACACACACACACACACACACAAACGCGCGCTCAGTCAACAGCGAGTAAAAAAAAAAAAATCAGTCGCCAGCCGGATTGTCTCCCTTGACTTGCTGTCCCGTGGCCCAAAGGCCTTGTAGTTCTATACATTGATGACAGAGATTCCATCAAAAGGCGTGCACGTCTGTTCGTATCATTGCAGCTGCAGTTCTTACATCTCTATGGAACATTTCATGTTTCTTCAGACCCGTAAAGGCATTCACTGACCAGTTATTCTCCCTCCTCTTTTTGACTGACTTCCAGCAAGAGTCAAGGTGCTAGTTTTTTTCGGAGGATATAAGCGGACATCCTCCTCCAACCCCCACAAAACAGAAAACCTGTATGCCTTGTGCTAAGGAACGCTCTCCCCCCCCCCCAAAAAAAAAAGCAACCAAACAATTCCACAGGGGTGTATATTCTGTGACACAAAACTAATACAACAAGGTATTGAAATGCAGTACATACCTTATACAAGAACGAACAGCCATTCGTGAACCCTGTGGATGTTTGTTGATATTCGTAGGTATCAACAATGTAACAATCACCATATAGTAATGAGGGTTCCATTGGCTTCAGTGTCAGAGCTAATGTCCAGGCCATGGAATTACATTGCTTCTAGCACCACTAAAAACTAACAAACAAACAAATAAAAACAACCTTCGATGCAGAATATCGAAAAGCTTGAAGCATAAACTCTGCGCGCTGTGCGGGCCTTGACAGACGGTTAAATAATTCATATAGATCTAAGCTGAACGGCGGAGAAAAAGTGTGTGTGTGTGTGTGTGTGTGTGTGTGTGTGTGTGTGTGTGTGTGTGTGTGTGTGTGTGTGTGTGTATATATATATATATATATAGAGAGAGAGAGAGAGAGAGAGAGACGCACACGGATGAGACCATGTGTCTGCGCTGTCATGGTACGACCTTGTACGAGTTAAAGACTCGAGTAAAACACAGAATGTTGCTCAAGGTAAAAACTTCATAAGAAATAATGATATGCGCTTAACTCAACATTATTGATTTTACAGGTTATATCACATTCATAAAAGACAAATATGTTGTAATAAGACATGCTATTTAACTATTAAAACAATTCACAGAGTATGAATATTCACAAATGCGATTCCTATCCTTAATAGAATATACAGACATACACACGACAACACTTAATTATGAGAATGCGATCGCACACGTGTGCGTGATGTGAATGAAGACACACACACACACACACACACACGCACACACACACGCACGCGCTCGTCGAACACACAGAGAAACACGCGCGAGTGCGCGCACTCATTCACAACAGCATGAACAGTCTCACATACAATGTACATGCATATTCATGCAAGTCATACACACATGCTTATAAATACACGCACGCATGTCTCTAAAAACAACATGGACGTAATTTTCGCCGAACACCACACTCAGCACTTTAACAGGGAATGGGGAAAAGTGAAGGGGCCACACCGACCACAACAATGATATGTCTTCAGGGGGGAAGGTGGCAGAATGGTTAAGACGCTCAGCTGCCAATACAGAGAGTCCGTGAGGGTGTGGGTTCGAATCCCGCTCTCGCCCTTTCTCCTAAGTTTGACTGGAAAATCAAACTGAGCGTCTAGTCTTTCGGATGAGACGATAAACCGAGGTCCCGTGTGCAGCACGCACTTGGCGCACTGAAAAAGAACCCATGACAACGAGAGTGTTGTCCTCTGGCGAAATTACGTAAAATGAACTCCACTTTCATAGGTACACAAATATGTAAGCATGCACTCAAGGCCTGACTAAGCGCGTTGGGTTATGCTGCTGGTCAGGCATCTGCTCAACAGATGTGGTGTAGCGTGTGTGGATTGGTCCGAACGCAGTGACGCCTCCTTGAGAAAGTGAAACTGAAACTGCTATTAGCTTTCAGATAGTCCACTGGGATCATATGTAAAATGTACACAGAGCACTTTAGACCAAAAGTTTTCTTTAACCCTTTCACAGCCAAGCTCGCATTCATGCACAGGCGTGGTAGAGGACCCATGTCACTGAAAGGTGACCATTCCTTGGTCTGTTATCCATGAACCTACTGCTCTTCATGTTCGGTGGTAGGACAGGCCATATCTTCTATACATCGCAGGGGGAATCCCTAGCTATTCTTAGCCACTGTCTTTACTGTGTTTATACCACAAGGGAATTTTGTACTCTAAATTGACTGGCGGTGAAAGGGTTAAGATGGAAGTTCTTTGACAACACTGCCCTTCGCTGTTCACAGACACAGTGACCACTTCTTCACCGGGCATAGACAGCTTCCCCCAAGTCTGTCACTGCCTCATGTCATACTGTACTACAGTCTGCTGTTCCCACTGTCCATCTTTTTTCAACATTGCCAGGTCTGTGTTGTACTGTGTGTGCTGGTGTCATGTGTTGTTTTTGTTTTTTGATGTGAAAAAGGGGTGTTCCCATCCTCTGACGATTTTATCGCTACAGATCATCGCCGCATTATGCTCCTGTTTGTAGTGAGATCTCATTGCTTCTGGTGCTGGATTTACTGTGTTTTAACTCACTCAGTACGGCCAGTCCTCTCTTCTCCTCTACACAGAACCCTCGGATGTCTAGTGGGTGTCTGAATGACCCAACCTTTAGCTTCCGTCGTCAGAATTGTGGTATTCTTTGTCAACATTCACCTCTTCAGTATAAGAGCGTTCCTCTTGCAATATTTTGATGATGGTAATTGGGGTGAAACGCTATTAACGTCGTCTCTTTCGCCGTTCGTATGGAGAGAGTTAAGACAGAAATTAAAGCTAATAAGTTCCAATGACGACAAGTTTGTTGTCCTATGTTCCTTCACACGTGTCAAAAGGGTATCTCGGCTTCTTTCGATCTCAAGGACTAACATTCAGACCACATTTAAAGACGCAATATATAAAAAAAAAAGTATGAGAGTTCTTCTTGCTATCCAAACAAACATACCGACAACGTGGCAACTATTTTACTAACGATATCAAGCATCTGACTGCTTCACAGGGACCACAACGGAAGAGGGCTTTTTGAAACAGCAGCAAAAATCACCGGATCCTTCCAACAAGGTATATGATGTCTTTTTTCCCAACCAGAACTATAAACAGGATACAAACTGATGGCCAAGTTCTAAAGATAGCGTCACATTCACTTTCTGTTTTCAATCAGTTAGTAGTAGTAAGAGTGCGCCGCACACTTTAATGAAACATTGTATAATTATTTCTGTTGCCAGTTCTGCACACTGAAAGCTGCCGTCATGCTCCCAGAGGATAAGACCAGGGTAGGTTCCATGAAAACAGTCCACAGCATTCATCAAGACTTGAAACGGAAATGCTGGGTGCATTTTTTTTTCTGGCTGGATATATTCAGCAGATTTCTGAAATCCTTGCTCAGCTTCTAGCTGAAATGTGTGCATTGTTGGTTAATGTGATGTTCTGTGACCATGCATCCCTCCAGTCAGTGTCTGGTACCACTGTCACCAAGCAGGTCATCGTTCTGTAGCTGTGTCTGTTACCACTGTCATCGTTCTGTAGCTGTGTCTGGTACCACTGTCATCGTTCTGTAGCTCTGTTACCACTGTCATCGTTCTGTAGCTGTGTCTGTTACCACTGTCATCGTTCTGTAGCTGTGTCTGTTACCACTGTCATCGTTCTGTAGCTCTGTTACCACTGTCATCGTTCTGTAGCTGTGTCTGTTACCACTGTCATCGTTTTGTAGCTGTGTCTGTTACCACTGTCATCGTTCTATAGCTGTGTCTGGTACCACTGTCATCGTTCTGTAGCTGTGTCTGGTACCACTGTCATCGTTCTGTAGCTGTGTCTGGTACTACTGTCATCGTTCTGTAGCTGTGTCTGTTACCAATGTCATCGTTCTGTAGCTGTGTCTGTTACCACTGTCATCGTTTTGTAGCTGTGTCTGTTACCACTGTCATCGTTCTGTAGCTGTGTGTGTTACCACTGTCATCGTTCTGTAGCTGTGTCTGTTACCACTGTCACCAAGGCGGTCATCGTTCTGTAGCTGTGTCTGTTACCACTGTCATCGTTCTGTAGCTGTGTCTGTTACCACTGTCATCGTTCTGTAGCTGTGTCTGTTACCACTGTCACCAAACCGGTCCATCGTTCTGTAGCTGTGTCTGGTACCACTGTCACCAAGGCGGTCATCGTTCTGTAGCTGTGTCTTTCACGACTGTCACCAAGCCGGTCATCGTTCTGTAGCTGTGTCTTTCACGACTGTCACCAAACCGGTCATCGTTCTGTAGCTGTGTCTGTTACCACTGTCATCGTTCTGTAGCTGTGTCTGTTACCACTGTCACCAAGGCGGTCATCGTTCTGTAGCTGTGTCTGTTACCACTGTCACCAAGCCGGTCATCGTTCTGTAGCTGTGTCTGTTACCACTGTCACCAAGGCGGTCATCGTTCTGTAGCTGTGTCTGGTACCACTGTCACCAAGCCGGTCATCGTTCTGTAGCTGTGTCTGTTACCACTGTCACCAAGGCGGTCATCGTTCTGTAGCTGTGTCTGTTACCACTGTCATCGTTCTGTAGCTGTGTCTGTTACCACTGTCACCAAGGCGGTCATCGTTCTGTAGCTGTGTCTGTTACCACTGTCACCAAGGCGGTCATCGTTCTGTAGCTGTGTCTGTTACCACTGTCACCAAACCGGTCATCGTTCTGTAGCTGTGTCTGTTACCACTGTCACCAAGGCGGTCATCGTTCTGTAGCTGTGTCTGTTACCACTGTCACCAAGCCGGTCATTGTTCTGTAGCTGTATCTGTTACCACTGTCATTGTTCTGTAGCTGTGTCTGTTACCACTGTCACCAAACCGGTCATTGTTTTGTAGCTGTGTCTGTTACCACTGTCACCAAGGCGGTCATCGTTCTGTAGCTGTGTCTGTTACCACTGTCACCAAGCCGGTCATCGTTCTGTAGCTGTGTCTGTTACCACTGTCATCGTTCTGTAGCTGTGTCTGTTACCACTGTCATCGTTCTGTAGCTGTGTCTGTTACCACTGTCACCAAGGCGGTCATCGTTTTGTAGCTGTGTCTGTTACCACTGTCATCGTTCTGTAGCTGTGTCTGTTACCACTGTCACCAAACCGGTCATCGTTCTGTAGCTGTGTCTGTTACCACTGTCACCAAGCCGGTCATCGTTCTATAGCTGTGTCTGTTACCACTGTCACCAAGGCGGTCATCGTTCTGTAGCTGGCGTGATGACAAGAGCATAACGCTGCAACCAGTACTGGTCTCTTCAGACTCCATCAACATAACATCAAAACCTGACTTGGACTGTTGAAAGTGCAGTGGCGGAAGTAAATTTTCACAGACTGCCAAGAAATTATCTCAACCGTCTGAATTATGCAACTGCCAAAGCCTTTACCTTCCAATAAGTTGGTTTCATGGACAAATTCTGAAGAAAACTCTGCTAATCATCTTGTAGGGCCAAGAAGAGTTCCATAGACAGAATGTGAAGAATGAAAAAAAGCCTTTGCAGTCTTCTTGTATGGTTAGGGAAAAGAAACTGTTCATAAATTCCGAAAATGTCGATAACTTAGCTATCAATCTCGTACAAGACACAGAAAAAAAAAAAGAATCTTTCAGACATACTGCAGAAAAGAACTGAATCTTTCGTGTTTAACATTAATTTTGCAGACACACGGAAACATAAGTTTAATGGACAAATTCCAGAGAATGTCGAAATAACATTGTTCTGTCACGGAAAGGAAGTTTCATGGGCAAATACAGGAAAATGTCAGAAACATAGCCAGCAGTCTCAGTCTCGAGACGGAAGGAGGCTAATGACGAGGAGTCTCAGTCTTGTGTCAAGAAGAAGAAGGTCAGGGAAAAGAGCAACTGGTTCGCACAGTTTCAGTTTCAGTAGCTCAAGGAGGCGTCACTGCGTTCGGACAAATCCATACACGCTACACCACATCTGCCAAGCAGATGCCTGACCAGCAGCGTAACCCAACGCGCTTTGTCAGGCCTTGAGGAAAAAACAACAAAGAAAAAAAAAATATATATTAAAAAGAAAGAAAGATGAAAAAGCAGGCCATGGAGAGAAACGTGCTCACACTGTGAAGTCCGGGACTCTTCCCTCATCCTCCACAGTCAGCGTGTCGAAGTCATCGATCAGCACCATGGGCAGGATGGGTTCCAAGGACAGGTTCTGCAGGCTGCCGATCCCGTGCTGCCTCAGCTGGGCCAGACCCTCCTCCAGACACTGCCCCCCAATCTCCAGGTCCCCCTCAGGCTTCAGGTCCTCACTGAAGTCATAGAAGTCCCAGCACGGGGTCTCGGGACGCGAGGCAGGCGAGAAACCCGAGTCTGTTAGCGGCGACAAGGAGTTCTTTGAAGGACAGGCAGCAGGGGTCAAACAGTCAGCTTCAACAGGTTTTCCTGGAGGCTGATCATCCGAGTTGATGTTCGTGGTGTGAGGTAACGCACCAGCTGGGTGGCAACTGTCTTCAGCAGGAATTCCACGTTCACCATTCTGGACGGGAGTACGATCCAATGCACCGACCTGAGATGAATCAGCCAGTGACAGTTCTTCCTTTCGTATACACTCTTCTTCGCCATTCTCTTCTGTTGACACTCTAGGAATGTCCAGGTCAGCACTTGGAATGATTTTTCTGCGTCCACTGTTGGAGTGTGAGGGCACACAACTGTCCGCGTGTTGTGAAGGTAGCACATTCTTGTCAGAAGATGCAGAACCGTTCGAACACGCAGAGTCAGCCTCTGGAGAATCAGAGGTGTTTGAAGACAAAGGACTGTCCTTCGCTGCTTCCCAGAAGGAACCCCATTCACCACACCACCTTCCTCCACCGGCATGTTGGTGTTGGACTCACCAGAATCTCCCAGCGACAGCTCGTCAGGTATGATCTTTTTCCTGGACACCGGCGTGTCACCTGTGGCCTGCAGACTCCCGTCCAGTGGTGTGCTTCTGGCCATGGCCTCTCCTTCGTCTGACCGGACTTCGTCGTCCTCGTCGTCGCCGATATCATCATAGCGATCGTCCTCACCGTCCTCCCCGAACGAGGCGTTGTTGAGGGTGTTGGAGGAGGAGGAGGAGGCACCGGACCCCGCGCCGTTACTGGTCTGTGACGTCATCATCGTACCGGTCCCGGACGTGCGCAGGCTGTCGTCATCCGAGTCGTGGTCCAGACACAGCGACAGGTGGGAGCGGAGGAAGTCCTCCCCGCTCAGCGACACGTCGTCCTCCAGCTCCGCCTCCCCCCGCCCAGACACGCCCTCAGCCTGGCCTCCCTTGCGCTCCGGGCCCACAGAGTGACCGCCCTTGACGTGGGGCAGCAAGGTGGCGCTGTAGACACGCATGCTGTTGGGGGTGGTGAGGTTGAGGCAGGGGATGAGGGGGTACTTTTCACGGATGGGGCGGCGCAGGGCGGTGCGGAGAGGCATGTGGACCATGGCCATGAGGAAGACGCGGCGCGTCGCCTTCTGCGTCATGCACACCTCCAGCTGCACGCCGCGCTCCCTGATGATGGCGGCCGTCAGCCCCGTGTACAGCAAGGCCGTGCGGAACCTGGGACACAGCGTCAGTCGTGGGTAGGGGCACTGGTTGTCACTGTGTCGTGTCGTGTCCGTGTCGTGTCGTGTCCGTGTCGTGTCGTGTCGTGCTGTTGTGTTTTGCTGTGCTGTGCTGTGTTCTGTTGTGCTGTGCTGTGTTCTGCTGTGCTGTGCTGTGTTGTGTTCTGTTGTGCTGTGCTGTGCTGTGCTGTTCTGTTGTGCTGTGCTGTTCTGTTGTGCTATGCTGTTCTGTTGTGCTGTGCTGTGCTGTTCTGTTGTGCTGTGCTGTGCTGTTCTGTTGTGCTGTGCTGTGCTGTTCTGTTGTGCTGTGCTGTTCTGTTGTGCTATGCTGTTCTGTTGTGCTGTGCTGTGCTGTTCTGTTCTGTTGTGCTGTGCTGTGTTCTGTTGTGCTGTGCTGTGCTGTGCTGTTCTGTTGTGCTGTGCTGTGTTCTGTTGTGCTGTGCTGTTCTGTTGTGCTGTGCTGTGCTGTTCTGTTGTGCTGTTCTGTTGTGCTGTGCTGTGCTGTTCTGTTGTGCTGTTCTGTTGTGCTGTGCTGTTCTGTTGTGCTGTTCTGTTGTGCTGTGCTGTGCTGTTCTGTTGTGCTGTTCTGTTGTGCTGTGCTGTGCTGTTCTGTTGTGCTGTGCTGTTCTGTTGTGCTGTGCTGTTCTGTTGTGCTGTGCTGTGCTGTTCTGTTGTGCTGTGCTGTTGTGCTGTGCTGCGTTGTGCTGTGCTGTGCTGTGTTCTGTTGTGCTGTGCTGTTCTGTTGTGCTGTGCTGTGCTGTTCTGTTGTGCTGTGCTGTGCTGTGTTGTGTTGTGTTGTGTTGTGTTGTGTTGTGTTGTGTTGTGTTGTGTTGTATGGTCTTGGATAGTATTGTATTGACAAGTATTGTATTAAAACACTTTTTTTTTTAAAACTACGATGACAATGGCGACCTTGATGAAAATGTTAACGATGACTGTGTCAGATTTCTGACCATTAACATCATCATCATCATCATCAACAACAACAACAAAAACAAAAACAACAAAAAACAACATGACAATGGGGTTAAAATAAAATGTTGACAATGATCGGTGCACACGATTTCCATCATACTGTTGAATATAGATACACTGTAAAGCCGATAACGTTTACCGTAATGGTAATAATAGTGTTAACAATTACCGTAATGGTAATAATAGTGATAACGATTACCGTAATGGTAATAATAGTGATAACGATGGCCGTGATGTGATAACGATGACCGTAATGGTAATAATAGCGATAACGATGGCCGTAATGGTAATAATAGCGATAACGATGACCGTAATGGTAATTATAGCGATAACGATGACCGTAATGGTAATAATAGCGATAACGATGGCCGTGATGTGATAACGATGACCGTAATGGTAATAATAGCGATAACGATGGCCGTAATGGTAATAATAGTGATAACGATGACCGTAATGGTAATTATAGCGATAACGATGGCCGTAATGTGATAACGATGACCGTAATGGTAATTATAGCGATAACGATGACCGTAATGTGATAACGATGACCGTAATGGTAATAATAGCGATAACGATGGCCGTAATGTGATAACGATGACCGTAATGGTAATTATAGCGATAACGATGACCGTAATGTGATAACGATGACCGTAATGGTAATAATAGCGACAACGATGACCGTAATGGTAAAAATAGCGATAACGATCGCCGTAATGTGATAACGATGACCGTTATGGTAATAATAGTGATAACGATGACCAACATCATCATGATCAACAGCATTGCCGTCGTGTTCAGTACAGAATGTGGAGTGGAGTGATGGCCTAGAGGTAACGCGTCCGCCTAGGAAGCGAGAGAATCTGAGCGCGTGGTTCGAATCACGGCTCAGCCGCCGATATTTTCTCCCCCTCCACTAGACCTTGAGTGGTGGTCTGGACGCTAGTCATTCGGATGAGACGATAAACCGAGGTCCCGTGTGCAGCATGCACTTAGCGCACGTAAAAGAACCCACGGCAACAAAAGGGCTGTCCCTGGCAAAATTCTGTAGAAAAATCCACTTCGATAGGAAAAACGAATAAAAACTGCACGCAGGGAAAAAAAAAAAAAAAAAAAGGGTGGCGCTGTAGTGTAGCGACACGCTCTCCCTGGGGAGAGCAGCCCGCCGAATTTCACACAGAGAAATCTGTTGTGATAAAAAGGAAAAAAAAAAAAATGGAAAGGAAGTTGGGAATATGGGGATGGTTCATAATGATGTGATCGTCACATAGTTCAGTGTACGTCAATCAAGTGCATGCAAACTCCGGACTTGTGATAAACATCCTGATCACCGCTATGAAAGCCAGGCGGTGTGGTGAACCACACCACCTTACTGCTTCTAACTATCAGTAAAGTTCTAACTCACGGGAACTCATGTTCATTCCAACGGAAATCCAGATGCTTAACACAAAACAACGTTCACTTCCTAGGTTTCAGTTTCAGTTTCAGTTTCTCAAGGAGGCGTCAGTGCGTTCGGTCAAATCCATATTCGCTGCACCACATCTGCTGGGCCGATGGCTGACCAGCTGCATCACCCAACGCACTTAGTCAGGTGTTGAGGGCATGCGGAGTGGATTTCTTCTACAGAATTTTGCCACAGGTGAACACTCTCGTTGCCACTGGCTCTTTTTCAGTGCGCCAAGTGTGTGTGCTGTACACTTCTTAAGATGTAGTGTCGTTTAAAATCAAGCTCTACTATTCTGACAACGGGTATATTCATTTTTGTCAATAATCAACACAGGGAGTTAACACACACACACCCACCCCCCCCCCTACACACACACACACACATATATATATATATATATATATATATATATATATATATACATACACATATATGTATATGTATATATATATATATATATATATATATACATACACACACATACATACACACATATATATATATATATATATATATATATATATATATATATATATATGTGTGTGTGTGTGTGTGTGTATAGGTACATACATATATACATATTCATATATATATCTATGAGAGAGAGAGAGAGAGCGGGGTGGGGGGGAGGTTGGGGGGGAGGAACTGAGAGACAGAGAGAGAGAGAGAGAGGGAGGAAACAGGCACACCACACACTGACTTGAAAGAGGAGGGGGTGAAGATATGCTGGATTCCAGTGGCGGCCGTGTCCACCCCGTTCTTGTCGGGTACCTCCACCAGGACCTCCTCTGTTCGCCGCATGGTCTTCTTCACCTTGTCGGGGATGAAGTAGCCCCGCACGAACAGGGAATGGATCATGGAGATCTGAGCTGTGAGGGGAATCACCAGCATGTGTGCCATGCGTCAAAAGGCAACAGGAAAAACAAACTGTGATAGCATCAGAAAAGAAAGCAAACGCTCGACACTGACATACGTACGTACAAACACACTGGCAGACATTTAGAAAGAGAGAGAGCGACACACACACACACACACACACACACACACAGCGACAGAGAAAGAGAAAGACACAGACAGAGAGACAGACACAGAGAGAGAATAACTGAATGATATAATCAATATAGGCGAAGGCCCCTACATGTCGTGGTATGTAACAACATGACATTTATAGTCACACAAAAATATAGGTACACAGTCTGTCACGAGGACAGTGTCTCTCTTACTTTAAATGCTCGATACAAAAATATACATACAATTTGTGTGTGTGTGTGTGTGTGTGTGTGTGTGTGTGTGTGTGTGTGTGTGTGTGTGAGAGAGAGAGAGAGAGAGAGAGAGAGAGAGAGAGAGAGGGTGAGATTCGGATACTTTATTAAAAAAAAGAAGCCTTAGCCCCTCTGATCACGGGGTGGTGTGTAAACTTATATCGAAAACATTACAAGACATACAGTATATGATACAATAGAACAAAACAATACATAAATTGATAATCAGGTACAACTTAGTGGCCGGATTTTGAAGGCTTTGAGAGAGAGAGAGAGAGAGAGAGAGAGAGAGAGAGAGAGAGAGACAGAGAGACATAGACAGACAGAGAGAGAGACAGAGACAGAGACAGAGAGAGAGGTACAAACACACTAGCAAACTCATTTCGCCAGAGAGGGAAATGAAATACCTATCGACAGACAGACAGAGTAGCCAAAAGAAACTACGACCTACGTGGGGGCAGCAGGAGATCGCTGATCTGCCACACTCGGATTCTCAGCGCCCCCTTGTGGTACTCGAAGGACAAGTGCAGATAACCTATTTCTGTCAAAAAACATATAAACCGGAATTCACATGATAAAAGATTATTGGCTCGCTTTCTCTCTGTACCTCCCCCCCCCCCCCCCCCCAAAACACGTACATGAGGACAAACACACACACACACACTCTCTCTCTCATAAAACACACGCGCTCACGCACACACGCGCGCCAACACACGCACGCAATGGACACACACACACACACACACCACTGACACACACGTATGCGCATACACAAAGACGCGCGGGCACACACAGAGTCTCTCTCACTCTCATAATACAGACAGACAGACACACACACACACGCATACGTATGCGCTATGAGCATACACGAAGACACGAGGGAACAAACACACTTTCTCTCCCTCTCTCTCACTCACCACCCCCCCTCAACCCCTCCCCCCACCTCCCCCCCCACTCCCCCCCCCCTTGCACACACCCTACCTGACCAGGTGGGCACCTCGGGAAGAGCATTCCATTTATCCGGGTCGCTGGGAGGCGGACGTCGTATCAGCCTCCTGTCGTTCTTCTTCTCCTCATCCTCCCCCTCCGGCCCCAGGTCCATCACTGCAACAGTGCCAGTGTCCAGCTTTAGTGCCCTCTGTGCACACACTGCAGTGTACAGCTTTAGTGCCCTCTGTGTGAACACACTGGAATGTACAGCTTTAGTGCCCTCTGTACACACTGGAGTGTACAGCTTTAGTTCCCTCTGAACACACTGCAATGTACAGCTTTAGTACCCTCTGTGCACACAGTGCAGTGTCCAGCTTTAGTGCCCTCTGTGCACACACTGCAGTGTACAGCTTTAGTGCCCTCTGTGAACATATTGCAATGTACAGCTTTAGTGCCCTCTGTGAACACATTGCAATGTACAGCTTTAGTGCCCTCTGTACACACTGCAGTGTACAGCTTTAGTGCCCTCTGTGAACACATTGCAATGTACAGCTTTAGTGCCCTCTGTGCACACTGCAGTGTACAGCTTTAGTGCCCTCTGTGAACACATTGCAATGTACAGCTTTAGTGCCCTCTGTGCACACTAGAGTGTACAGCTTTAGTGTCCTCTGTGTCCAGCTTTAGTGTCCTCTGTTCACACACTGCAGTGTCCAGCTTTAGTGCCCTCTGTGCACACACTGCAGTGTCTAGCTTTAGTGCCCTCTGTACGCACACTGCAGTGTACAGCTTTAGTGCCCTCTGTGCACATACTGCAGTGTACAGCTTTAGTGCCCTCTGTACATACACTGCAGTGTACAGCTTTAGTGCCCTCTGTACGCACACTGCAGTGTCCAGCTTTAGTGCCCTCTGTGTCCAGCTTTAGTACCCTCTACACACATTGCAGTGTACAGCTTTAGTGCCCTCTGTGTACAGCTTTAGTGCCCTCTGTGCACACACTGCAGTGTACAGCTTTAGTGCCCTCTGTACACACTGCAGTGTACAGCTTTAGTGCCCTCTGTGCACACACTGGAATGTACAGCTTTAGTGCCCTCTGTGCACACACTGCAGTGTACAGCTTTAGTGCCCTCTGTGAACACACTGGAATGTACAGCTTTAATGCCCTCTGTGTACAGCTTTAGTGCCCTCTGTGCACGCACTGCAGCGTCAAGTTTTAGTGCCCTCTGTACACACTACAGTGTACAGCTTTAGTGCCCTCTGTGCACACATTGCAGTGTACAGCTTTAGTGCCCTCTGTACACACTGCAGTGTACAGCTTTAGTGCCCTCTGTGCACACACTGGAATGTACAGCTTTAGTGCCCTCTGTGTGCACACTGCAGTGTACAGCTTTAGTGCCCTCTGTACACACACTGCAGTGTACAGCTTTAGTGCCCTCTGTGCACACACTGCAGTGTACAGCTTTAGTGCCCTCTGTGCACACACTGCAGTGTACAGCTTTAGTGCCCTCTGTGCACACAGTGCAGTGTACAGCTTTAGTGCCCTCTGTGCACACACTGCAGTGTACAGCTTTAGTGCCCTCTGTGCACACACTGCAGTGTACAGCTTTAGTGCCCTCTGTGTGCACACTGCAGTGTACAGCTTTAGTGCCCTCTGTACACACACTGCAGTGTACAGCTTTAGTGCCCTCTGTGCACACATTGCAGTGGACAGCTTTAGTGCCCTCTGTGCACACACTGCAATGTACAGCTTTAGTGCCCTCTGTGCACACACTGCAGTGTACAGCTTTAGTGCCCTCTCTACATACTGCAGTGTACAGCTTTAGTGCCCTCTGTGTGCACACTGCAATGTACAGCTTTAGTGCCCTCTGTGCACACACTGCAGTGTACAGCTTTAGTGCCCTCTGTGCGCACACTGCAGTGTACAGCTTTAGTGCCCTCTGTACATACACTGCAGTGTACAGCTTTAGTGCCCTCTGTGCACACACTGCAGTGTCCAGCTTTAGTGCCCTCTGTGCACACACTGCAGTGTACAGCTTTAGTGCCCTCTGTGCACACTGCAGTGTACAGCTTTAGTGCCTTCTGTACACACTGCAGTGTACAGCTTTAGTGCCTTCTGTACACACTGCAGTGTACAGCTTTAGTGCCCTCTGTGAACACATTGCAATGTACAGCTTTAGTGCCCTCTGTGCACACTAGAGTGTACAGCTTTAGAGTCCTCTGTGTCCAGCTTTAGTGTCCTCTGTTCACACACTGCAGTGTCCAGCTTTAGTGCCCTCTGTGCACACACTGCAGTGTTTAGCTTTAGTGCCCTCTGTACGCACACTGCAGTGTACAGCTTTAGTGCCCTCTGTGCACATACTGCAGTGTACAGCTTTAGTGCCTTCTGTACACACACTGCAGTGTACAGCTTTAGTGCCCTCTGTGTACACACTGCAGTGTACAGCTTTAGTGCCTTCTGTACACACTGCAGCGTACAGCTTTAGTGCCTTCTGTACACACTGCAGTGTACAGCTTTAGTGTCCTCTGTACACACTGCAGTGTACAGCTTTAGTGCCCTCTGTACACACTGCAGTGTACAGCTTTAGTGCCTTCTGCATACACTGCAGTGTACAGCTTTAGTGTCTTCTGTACACACTGCAGTGTCCAGCGTTAGTGCCTTCTGTACATACACTGCAGTGTACAGCTTTAGTGCCTTCTGTACACACACTGCAGTGTCAAGCTTTAGTGCCCTCTGTGCACACACTGCAATGTACAGCTTTAGTGCCCTCTGTGCACACACTGCAGTGTACAGCTTTAGTGCCCTCTGTGCACACACTGCAGTGTCCAGCTTTAGTGCCCTCTGTGCACACACTGCAGTGTCAAGTTTTAGTGCACGCACTGAAGGGCTTTTTTTTCTTGGTCTGAACTAAATCACAGGGGACAGACAAACAACACATTGATCATTCCTCGTGACGGAACACCAACAGAAATCAATCACACATCTCTGCGTGCCTGAGTCCTTACTGTTTCACGGTCTGTCCGCCCAGGGGAGAAAACACAGAGGGATCAAGAAAGTGAAATTTCCAAAACCAACAGATTTTTTCAGTTATTTTTTCACAGCTGACAGCTGGTACAAAGGGCAATGTTGATCCTACATTACCATCGAAATTGTTTCGAATTTTTCATTGCATAAAATGTATGAATTTCTAAGTCTCACAGTTTTAACTATGTTGTCACATTTTAACAATCGTGGTAGAGGATCACCCAGGTTATTTGTCTCAAATTTCGGTAGTACGAACGACAAACAAATTGACATCTTCTTCATCTTCCGTGACTCCACAAAAGCTGCAAAGTTTATCCTGGCTATTGTTGAAAAATGATTTAAAAGTAGCACGTGCTCAGCAGATGTGGTGTAGCGAGGTTTGGCCGAACACAGCGACGCCTCCTTGAGAAGTTTAACTGAACTGAAGTAACTGAAAAC
>NC_134903.1:19468784-19473784 GCF_041734735.1 Babylonia areolata
AGCACTTAACTGTAGGCAGAAAGCACTAGAAAATGGGCAGACAGTATAAAGAATCAAGTAAAAGGTACGTAATTATATACAGATGACCCCTAATGCTAAAGAATAAACGGATTCACTAATTATTATATAAGCAAATGAACTATGACCGTGGATGGTCCACATGTTGTTTGCTCTTTTTTTGTTCTTTTTCCCCTACCCTTTTCTTGCATACAGTTGTTGCGGTGTGTGTTTCGTGGTATTTGTTTCATTAGTTTTTTTGTAACCCCCCTTGTCAAAATGGCTGTAAATGCTTTTGACAATAAATCATCAATCAATCAAATCAATCAATCTCTGTGTGTGTGTGTGTGTGTGTGTGTGTGTGTGTGTGTGTGTGTGTTTTCAGCGCACGCATTCGCCTGAACACATATCCCTGTGTAAGCACAGGCCGGAAGGGTAAAAAACTCAATAAAAGATGAAGAACTCTTCTGCCCTACACTACGGGGGTTCTGGTCGTTCAGCAAAATCAATTTTGTGCAGTGGCTTTGAATGAGTCACGTCGCAGCCTTGGCTCCTTCATGGCTGATACAGAAAGAAAACTGCTAGCAACAGCTGTGTTCGCATGTCAGGCAAACAATCGATTGATAGTCCTCCTGTCTTCACCGTCTTACGGTGCGTGTTACACGTGCACGGCGATCGGCATAGAGAAATTACCAGTCAGTGTTTATAATAAATACACGTGCTTTCCGCTCCGTCAAACTTTAGTCTTAAAGGAAGCAGACATTTTTGCAGGGAAGCTTTAATCTTTCATGAAAACATTATAATGACTATTTTGGTTGTGTGGTGTTTCATAAGCGTATCTACTTCTGTTTTATCCATATGATATGTATAAACATACAACCTGTAATTCATATGTACACACACACACACACACACACACACACACACACACACACACACACACACATATATATATATGTAGTATCATCTCGATAATAATTTTATCAGTCGATCAGTAGGGATTCAAGGACCAAAATAATGAAATCATATTCATTCTGAGAAGTTGCCCTTTAGTTTATTTATTCACTGATTAATTTGGATACATAAATGTGTGTGTGTGTGTGTGTGTGTGTGTGTGTGTGTGTGTGTGTGTGTGTGTGTGTGTGTGTGTGTGTGTGTTGATTGCTCTTTTTTCTATGGAGATCAGATTCATTTCTTTAACTTATATAAACTGTACTATATTTCCTTCTTATCAGAGCATTGTCAATCGTTTTAGGATTACTTATCAATTGACAAATCTTCAATATTTTATGCCTGTAATGGTATAATTCTTTGCCCCCTCCCTTTCTCTGAAAACGGCTTGCAGAAGCCAGTCCTATAGCTCTTATAAATATAAAGCACTGTTAAAATTAATAATCTTTCTCTCAGACCCACTTGGTGAATCTCCGTGTTCCTCAGCTGGCCAAGAACGCTGTAAAGAAAGAATTATCGAGATCCTTTGTACCATACACAGACGTGAAGCAGAAGGTGAACACTTATGTCAAGGATCTTTGCCAAGAGGAGTGGAACACCCAGACGGACAACAAGCTCTTCCAGATCCGTCCAGACCTAAAAGAGACCCTCCTTTCAGGGGTGAAGAACAGAAAGGAGGAGTCTGTGCTGTGCAGACTGCATGCAGGGCACACTTTTTTTTTACTTATTCTTACTTGTTGAAGGGGGAAGAGGCCCCTAGCCTCTCACCGTGAAACACGTGCTCCTTGACTGTCGGGATCTACGTTAGACACAGACAGTACAAGGCTGTTTCTTTGAAGACCTTGTTTCGTGATGTCCCTCCGTGGGCGCTGATGGACTTCTTGAAAGAAATGAACATTTTTAATCAGATTTGAAGGTTTTAAACTATGGTAGTTTTTTAAACTATGAGTGGAAGTTTGAAGTGGTGACTCGTTTTATTTATTTATTTTTTTTTTTTTTACCCTTGTAGTAGTTATTAACGTGGCGATAGCCTTGAGATGGCCTTAGTGGTCGGCGAGGCTCTAAGCACCATAATTTCATTTCATTTCCTCAGTTCTACAGCAGTACAGTTCCCTCCTCCCCTCTCCCCCTCCCCCTCTCTGTGAACATGGCTTTCATGAGCCAACACTTTAGTCCTTGAAAAATAAAACCAGCCATTTACCTCGCTCTCTGTTCCTCTCCTTGCTCCTCCTCCTCCTCCCCCCCGACACCCACCCCCTCTCCACACACTCTGTCTCTCTGTCAGTGAAAGGGAAAACTTGTCCCATGTAAAAGTAAGCGCCGTGCGGTCCGATATGTCGCCGAAGAAGCTTGCACAGCCAGATGGACCAGTCAGTGCAGTTGTCAGAACAGGCAGAGCATGCGGCACGACTGGTTCAATGGGTCATTGGTTTGCAGGTATCCTCGATTGGTCTCCTTTCGTGTGATGTGTGTCCCCCCCCCCCCCCCCCCCGCGCCCGAACCCCCTCTCTGTCCGTCTACCCATCTCACTCACTGTCTCTCTGTGAAACGACTGTCATATTTTTGTATTGTTTAGTATAAGTTTTTTTTTTTTTTTTTTTTATCACAACAGATTTCTCTCTGTGAAATTCGGGCAGCTCTCCCCAGGGAGAGCGCGTCGCTACACTGAGAGCGCCACCCATTTTATATTATATTTTTTCCTGCATGCAGTTTAAAAAAAAAAATTATTATTTTTTTTAATGTTTTCCGATCGAAGTGGATTTTTCTACAGAATTTTGCCAAGAACAACCCTATTGTTGCCGTGGGTTCTTTTCCATGCGCTAAGTGCATGCTGCACACGGGACCTCGGTTTATCGTCTCATCCGAATGACTAGCGTCCAGACCACCACTCTAGGTCTAGTGGAGGGGGAGAAAATACTGGCGACTCTGCCGTGATTCGAACCTGTGCGCTCAGATTCTCTCGCTTTCTAAGCGGACGCGTAATCTCTAGGCCACCACTCCACTTTGTGTAAGAAACGCACCAGAAAATGAAGTTGAGTGTGTGTTTCAGTGTCCTGTACCGTGTTATATTAACTCTCTCCATATGAACGGCGAAAGAGACGACGTTAACAGCATTTCAGCCCAATTACCATCATCAAAATATTGCAAGCGGAAGGATCTTATACTGAAGAGGTGAATGTTGACAAAGAATACCACAATTCTGACGACGGAAGCTAAAGGTTGGGTCATTCAGACACCCACTGGACATCCGAGGGGTCTGTGTAGAGGAGAAGAGAGGACTGGCCGTACTGAGTGAGTTAAACACGAGGCCATTCCCTCAAAGCATCGTGGACAAACATGTATTCAGACTGTATTTCACTTACAGTATCAGCACGAGGATGTTTTGAAGCAGTTCCTTTGTTCTCACAAAGCCTTCTTCTTCTTCTGCTGCCTTCGTGGGCTGCACCTTCCACGTTCACTCTTACGTACATGAGTAGGCTTTTACGTGCATGACCGTTTTCTTACCCCGCCATGTAGGCAGCCATACTTCGGTTTCAGGGGTACACAAAGCCTTCAAAGCATGCTCATCAGCGTGCTCTTAGATACGTGCAGCCTATCTTATTTTGTTTGATCAAGCTGTTTACTATGGTTTTCTTATACATGTGTCTTCACCATACCCCTTCAAGAAGGGCTATATCATTTCTTGAATGAATTAACCGTATCCGTATCTCTTTTCGTCCTTCAGTTTGTCTGTGTGTCTCTCTCTCTTATCCATCACGATGCACAAATTTGAGATCAGTTAAAAAACAACAACAAATAATGTGTGTGCATGTGTATGTGTATGTGTGTATATATATATATATGTATGTGTATATGTGTGTGTGTGTGTGTGAGAAAGAGAGAGAGAGAGAGAGAGAGAGAGAGAGAGAGAGAGAGAGAGAGAGAGTCCGCGCGCATGTGTGTGTAGGTGTAAGTTTGTGTTGTGTTGTGTTGTGTGGACGTGTGTGTGCGTGCGTGCGCGCGCGGGCTCGTATGTGTGTGTGTGTGTGTGTGTGTGTGTGTGTGTGTGTGTGTGTGTGTGTGTGTGTTTGCTTTGAGGGGGAGGGGTGTGTGCCCGTGTGTACTTGCTTGGATTCGTCTGTGTGTGTGCGCACTCTCGCATTTGCGCGCGCGCGTGCGTGTGTGAACAGAGAGGGGGGGGGGGGAAGAGAGAGAGAGAGAGAGAGAGAGAGAGAGAGAGAGAGAGAGACTGAGACAGAGAGAAAGACAGACAGACAGACAAAGAGAGAGAGAGAGAACATATTAACACACAAAGAAAAAGAAAAAAGACAGAGACGGAGGAGAGGTATGTGTGTGTGCAGTGCACAGTGACATTATGACTGACTGACCACACTGACCACAGCAAGGCGGGGCCACAGGTTGACCAGAGCGGGGACCTCACACAGTGCACAGTGACATTATGACTGACTGACCACACTGACCACAGCAAGGCGGGGCCACAGGTTGACCAGAGCGGGGACCTCACACAGTGCACAGTGACATTATGACTGACTGACCACAGTGACCACAGCAAGGCGGGGCCACAGGTTGACCAGAGCGGGGACCTCACACAGTGCACAGTGACATTATGACTGACTGACCACAGCAAGGCGGGGCCACAGGTTGACCAGAGCGGGGACCTCACACAGTGCACAGTGACAGTATGACTGACTGACCACAGCAAGGTGGGGCCACATGTTGACCAGAGACAGTGACAGTATGACTGACTGACACAGGAAGGCTGGGGCCACATGTTGACCAGAGCGGGGACCTCACACAAGTGCACAGTGGACAGTATAGGACTGACTGACCAGAGCAAGGGCGGGGGCCACATGTTGACCCAGAGCGGGGACCTCACACAGTGCACAGTGACATTATAACTGACTGACCACAGCAAGGCGGGGGCCACATGTTGACCAGAGCGGGGACCTCACACAGTGGCCCAGTGACATTATGACTGACTGACCACAGCAAGGCGGGGGCCACAGGTTGACCAGAGCGGGGACCTCACACAGTGCACAGTGACATTATGA
>NC_134903.1:19478784-19481284 GCF_041734735.1 Babylonia areolata
GCAGGGTCAACATAACAAATTTCTCACACATTTCCCAAAGGGTCTGTTTCCTCCCTTGAACATGTCCCCTCGATCATTGCCTGCACCATAAATGTCATACCTGATGTATGGATAATAAACGACCAATTTTTACACCGTTACCATTGCATTACCGCTATGAACCCTCTGCCTCTGGAGTCTGCCAACGTTTTACGGCGAAGTTGAACAAGTTGTTTGTTGTTGTATTTAAGTGATGTGCAGCTTTCGTGTCAGTTGGTGACTGTCATTTATATATATATATATATATATATATATATATATATATATATATATATATATATATATATATATATATATAAGGTATAATAAACAGGGATTCGAGTGATAGGGAGTCTGTGTGTGTGTGTGTGTGTGTGTGTGTGTGTGTGTGTGTGAGAGAGAGAGAGAGAGAGAGAGAGAGAGAGAGAGAGAGAGAGAGAGAGCAGACAGAGACACAGAGAGAGACAGAGAGAAGAAAACGTAACAAGAGAGAGGAGGGGACACACACACACACACACACACACACACATGCAGTTGAAGTCAATCCTTGGCTTCAGCAACGTACTGATCCAGATTCAGATGCAGACATACCAAGGAAATCATACATTGCAAACACACCTGAGGAAGCCACCACGCATTTAACCTTATATAGAAAGATATTTTTCACTGCCAATACAGAAAAAATTACCAACCCCATTTGAGATGCGGGTACTATGCTATTTAACCCTGCATATTATCATTATCATTATTATCATTATTATAATAATTAATCAACCTCACCTGCTTTGAAAGCTGTCAAACACATTCTGGCTCTCCAGCACCACAGCTAAATCCAGCACCGAGTCTGCCCGTCACAGGTGAACGATCTTCATCAGCAGCTGACCGTTTCGAAGCCAAGGTATTTCAGGAAAAAACAGGTAACTCAAACTTCACATAACACTATATGTACGTAGGTTGTAAAGGGAAAACAGAGAGCTGTTTTTAAAACTGTCGAAGGTCTGAAACCAGAAGAACTTCACTTCAGTCGAATTTGTTACATGTCGGAAATTCTTTGTCGCTTCCTTGTCTCCGTGCAGTGAACGAAGTTTTCTCCAACCTGTAATCACACAGCAGTGACGATCCTCGCTGCGTGAAGTGTGTGCCTCAGGACTGAACTGGTGTAGGTCCGACACCCGCTGTGTCAGCAATCCCGCCGCCACTCCCTCCCTGTCGTCTGCTTACCCCTTCACGGCAACCAGAGTGGTCTGCTCTTCTCATCACGGCACGTCGCCTCTCTGAAATGGATAAGTCCACCACTGTTAAAAAAAAAAGAGTTGGATCGTTGATAAATTTCATCACTCTCTCTCTCAAGGCTATCTGATCAGTCCATTGTTTTTCTTGTTTTTTTTTATTTTTTTTTTATAGCAGATGTTGTGTAGCGTAATAACAATACTAATAATGTATTTTTATATAGCGCTATAATACAAGCATAAGCAAGCTCAAAGCGCTTTACAATCCATACGGAAAGCTCCCCGTGCTTTGTTTGATAAGTCCTTGAAACTGAAACACCATGCACAGGTCTGCCTTCAGGGACTGTGCTATATGGGGGAACAAGATATGAAACGTTGGACGCCCCATATCAAAAATGAGTCTTATTTCATTACCTACAGTTGCTTTTTTAAAAATTTAATTTAATTTTTTTTTATAACTTTCTCCATTTGTAATTTTTACAGACCCAGCAGTCATCTTTCGTTATCTTAGTTATGAATCGCGATGCTCCCTTTTGAAATGTAAACATTTGCCGGTAAACGTTTATGACACGGTAGCAGCACCTGATAAAGAACCATAAAAACTGATACAGTTAAAATCTAATACTGTGACAGATACTGACTAAATAATAATAATAATAATAATAATAATAATAATAATAATAAAGACCTGCCGCTCAGATGAAGAGCTGACAAAATCAAACTTGGCAGTACATCCATCCCTCTTTCCAGCTCAGTCAGGAACCTCGGCGTTGTCCTTGACAACACACTGTCCATGCAAAATTTATCAGTCAGACATGTCAATCCTGCTACTGCCAACAACTGCATTGGTATGCACAGTACAGTGACTGGAACGGCCCCAAAGAAGGTGTTCCTTACCAGCCGCCGTGGCGAAGTGGTTAGCGTCACGGACTGACTGCTGGGAGGACGCGAGTTTGAATCCAGCGGAGGTGAGTTTTTGGCCCGTGGCGCGTTCGTGTGTGTGTGTGTGTGTGTGTGTGTGTGCTTGCATATGCGTGCGTGAGTGCACGCGCCTTAAAAAAAAGACATAAAATTATGAGAGCACAGACTTGTTGAAAACACAGCATTGATGCAATGCTTAAATAATACGACTTAGATAATGTGCTGCTGACGTTAAGTGTAATGTGCTGCTGACGTTGAATGTAATGTGCTGCTGAGGTTAACTGTGATGTGCTGCTGACGTTGAATGTAATGTGCTGCTGACGTTGAATGTG
>NC_134903.1:19486284-19488784 GCF_041734735.1 Babylonia areolata
TATCGCTACATGCTTTAATTCAAGCTTTTCGCTTTCAAACTGCTTCCGTGTTTACTGAGATATTGGTCAGATTCTGTTGCGGTATGAGAGTCTGTATGGTGAATGGCGAGCCTTTGAATGCACATATAATTGCCAATGGGACTGATAAAGGTGTATTGTATTGTGTAGTATTGTATTGTATTGTATTGCATTGTATTGTATTGTATTGTATTGTATTGTATTGTATTGTATTGCATTGCATTGTATTGTATTGTATTCTAAATTTTACCATGTTTCTCCTCTCTTTCAGTCTCTCCACTGGTTGCCTGTTTCTGATCGAATAGACTATAAGCTATCCACTCTGACCTTTTCTGCAGTCAACGGATCTGGCCCCAAGTATCTTTCTGAACTCCTCCATATCTATACCCCGTCTCGTCAGCTCCGTTCTTCCTCTGATACTCGACTTCTCAGGATACCTGACGTCAGAAGTAAGATCTATGGACACAGATCGTTTTCTTTTCAATCGATAAAGACGTGGAACAAGCTCCCTGATAACCTCCGTCATTCTGATTCCCTCGGATCTTTTAAATCTCGTCTAAAAACTCACCTTTTCTCCCAGCAATAAGTTCAGTTGTGGCAGGTCCACTTCCTTTGTGTTAGGCTGTGCTTGACTATGTGTGTATACATATGTATGTGTACATAACTACATGCATGTATATGAAACTGAAACTTAGCGCTGTTTTCAAACAGCTGATGGTATAGCTGTCTAGCTGATAACGTGCACGGAAATACAACACGACAGTGTGACTCTGAATGTCTTACAACTTCAGTGATGTCCTTACGTAAGGACGTTTGGGTAGCTGACGTTCTCAGTGACAGCAATTCACACATTCACACACACACACACACACACACCCACACACACACACACCACATACACACACACATATACACCACATACACACACCACACACACACACACACACACACACACACACACACACACACACACACACACCACATACACACACACCACACACACACACAACACACACACACCACATACACACACACACCACATACACACACACACACATATACACCACATACACACACACACACACACAACACACACACACACCACACACACACACACACACACACAACACACACACACACACATGTTCAGCAGATGTCCGTTTACCTGCCTCATACATCTCTCTGCACTCTTCTCACAGACAGCCAGCCAGCCAGACAATGAGACAGACAAACGGATAAAAAAAAAGAAAAAGAAAAAAGTGTACGTCAATGTTCCGTATCGTTGCTAAATCTCCTTAAAAAAAAAAAAGAAGAAGCTTACAAACGCAACACCAACAACAAAAACAAATGAAATATAAACACTGAAGAAAAAACTAAAACAAAACGCAATAAACAAACAAACAAACAAAAAAATGCAGCAGCGATCTCTTCAGTCAGTTTCCCACACCGACAAGCAGACAGACAGACAGACAGACAGACAGACAGGTAGGAAGGCCGGAAGACAGACAGACAGACAGACAGACAGGCAGGCAGGCAGACCGACAAACACACACAGCCTACCTCATTTTCACATGCATTAACGCACCACCCCCAAAAAACGACGCTGCGAAAAAGGAAATAGTGATCGATTCTGTGTCGTGTTGGGAAAGTCCTTTACTGAATGCCCGACTCTCCGGACAACAACGTTTTCTCTGTGAATTCCCCCCCGCCCCCCCACGCTGCACACAGTCATGACAATATCACACACACACACACACACACACACACACACACACACACACACACACACACACACACACACACACTACACTACACTGCATGATTAATGCCACCACCCTCTTAATGCTGCTACCCGTTCTATGCTACCCGTTTTTCTACGCTACCCTTTCAGTGTCATTTCGCTGTCAACTGAGGACCGTACCCAGACACGGTTTTCCAGTCGCGCGCGCGCGATGTGTGTGTGTGTGTGTGTGTGTGTGTGTGTGTGTGTGTGTGTGTGTGTGTGTGTGTGTCTGTGTCTGTGTGTGTGTGTGTCTGTGTGTGTGTGTACTTTAGAGAGAGAGGGAAAGTCTGTTTATTATACTGTCTATGCGAGCTGACACAACACAAGTGAGTATGGTCACCATTATGTGTGAAAAGGCAGAAACGTCTTCTTCTTCTTTATTATCATTATCATCATTATTATGATGATAATGACGACAACGACGACGATAATGATGATGCCTATTTTTGGTCATTAAAGAAGAGTTAAAGAGCGTGCGTCCGTACAGCATCAAGTACTTCGATTTTTTTAATTTTGTGTCGACACTTCTGTGTAGTTTTATCATCAAATAATCTACATCATCATCATGAAAAATTATTGCAATGCTCATTATCAATCTCAATCTTCTGTTACCTTTGAGATATTCTCAGTTGAAAGCTTCTTCTCCTTCTTCTTCTTCTTTTTATTTAAATTTTTTTTTTATTAATATATAAAAGAAAT
>NC_134903.1:19496284-19506284 GCF_041734735.1 Babylonia areolata
AGAACGTTCTTTCGGATGGTGACACATTGCAGGGAATAATGGCGTCAGAAAGTTCTTTCGGCTGGTGACATATTGCAGGGAATAATGGCGTCAGAACGTTCTTTCGGCTGGTGACATATTGCAGGGAATAATGGCGTCAGAACGTTCTTTTGGCTGGTGACACATTGCAGGGAATAATGGCGTCAGAACGTTCTTTCGGCTGGTGACATATTGCAGGGAATAATTGCGTCAGAACGTTCTTTTGGCTGGTGACATATTGCAGGGAATAATGGCGTCAGAACGTTCTTTCGGCTGGTGACACATTGCAGGGAATAATGGCGTCAGAACGTTCTTTTGGCTGGTGACATATTGCAGGGAATAATGGCGTCAGAAGGTTCTTTCGGCTGGTGACACATTGCAGGGAATAATGGCGTCAGAAGGATCTTTCGGCTGGTGACATATTGCAGGGAATAATGGCGTCAGGACGTTCTTTTGGCTGGTGACATATTGCAGGGAATAATGGCGTCAGAAGGTTCTTTCGGCTGGTGACACATTGCAGGGAATAATGGCGTCAGAAGGTTCTTTTGGCTGGTGACATATTGCAGGGAATAATGGCGTCAGAACGTTCTTTCGGCTGGTGACATATTGCAGGGAATAATGGCGTCAGAACGTTCTTTCGGCTGGTGACATATTCTAGGGAATAATGGCGTCAGAAGGGTCTTTCGGCTGGTGACATATTGCAGGGAATAATGGCGTCAGAAGGTTCTTTCGGCTGGTGACATATTCTAGGGAATAATGGCGTCAGAAGGTTCTTTTGGCTGGTGACATATTGCAGGAAATAATGGCGTCAGAAGGTTCTTTCGGCTGGTGACATATTGCAGGGAATAATGGCGTCAGGACGTTCTTTCGGCTGGTGACATATTGCAGGGAATAATGGCGTCAGAACGTTCTTTCGGCTGGTGACATATTGCAGGGAATAATGGCGTCAGAAGGTTCTTTCGGCTGGTGACGTATTGCAGGGAATAATGGCGTCAGAAAGTTCTTTCGGCTGTTGACATATTGCAGGGAATAATGGCGTCAGAAGGTTCTTTTGGCTGGTGACATATTGCAGGGAATAATGGCGTCAGAACGTTCTTTCGGCTGGTGACATATTGCAGGGAATAATGTCGTCAGAAGGTTCTTTCGGCTGGTGACATATTGCAGGGAATAATGGCGTCAGAAGGTTCTTTCGGCTGGTGACATATTGCAGGGAATAATGGCGTCAGAACGTTATTTCGGCTGGTGACATATTGCAGGGAATAATGTCGTCAGAAGGTTCTTTCGGCTGGTGACATATTGCAGGGAATAATGTCGTCAGAAGGATCTTTCGGCTGGTGACTTATTGCAGGGAATAATGGCGTCAGAACGTTCTTTTGGCTGGTGACATATTGCAGGGAATAATGGCGTCAGAAGGTTCTTTCGGCTGGTGACATATTGCAGGGAATAATGGCGTCAGAACGTTCTTTCGGCTGGTGACATATTGCAGGGAATAATGGCGTCAGAACGTTCTTTCGGCTGGTGACATATTGCAGGGAATAATGGCGTCAGGACGTTCTTTCGGCTGGTGACATATTCTAGGGAATAATGGCGTCAGAAGGTTCTTTCGGCTGGTGACATATTGCAGGGAATAATGGCGTCAGAACGTTCTTTCGGCTGGTGACATATTGCAGGGAATAATGGCATCAGAACGTTCTTTCGGCTGGTGACACATTGCAGGGAATAATGGCGTCAGAACGTTCTTTCGGCTGGTGACATATTGCAGGGAATAATGGCGTCAGAAGGTTCTTTCGGCTGGTGACATATTGCAGGGAATAATGGCGTCAGAAGGTTCTTTCGGCTGGTGACATATTGCAGGGAATAATGGCGTCAGAACGTTCTTTTGGCTGGTGACATATTGCAGGGAATAATGGCGTCAGAAGGTTCTTTCGGCTGGTGACATATTGCAGGGAATAATGGCGTCAGAAGGTTCTTTCGGCTGGTGACATATTGCAGGGAATAATGGCGTCAGAACGTTCTTTCGGCTGGTGACACATTGCAGGGAATAATGGCGTCAGAAGGTTCTTTCGACTGGTGACATATTGCAGGGAATAATGGCGTCAGAACGTTCTTTCGGCTGGTGACATATTGCAGGGAATAATGGCGTCAGAAGGTTCTTTCGGCTGGTGAAATATTGCAGGGAATAATGGCGTCAGAAGGTTCTTTTGGCTGGTGACATATTGCAGGGAATAATGGCGTCAGGACGTTCTTTCGGCTGGTGACATATTGCAGGGAATAATGGCGTCAGGACGTTCTTTCGGCTGGTGACATATTGCAGAGAATAATGGCGTCAGAACGTTCTTTCGGCTGGTGACATATTGCAGGGAATAATGGCGTCAGAAGGTTCTTTTGGCTGGTGACATATTGCAGGGAATAATGGCGTCAGAACGTTCTTTCGGCTGGTGACATATTGCAGGGAATAATGGCGTCAGAAGGTTCTTTTGGCTGGTGACATATTCTAGGGAATAATGGCGTCAGAAGGTTCTTTCGGCTGGTGACATATTGCAGGGAATAATGGCGTCAGAAGGTTCTTTCGGCTGGTGACATATTGCAGGGAATAATGGCGTCAGAACGTTCTTTCGGCTGGTGACATATTGCAGGGAATAATGGCGTCAGAAGGTTCTTTCGGCTGGTGACATATTGCAGGGAATAATGGCGTCAGAACGTTCTTTCGGCTGGTGACATATTGCAGGGAATAATGGCGTCAGAACGTTCTTTCGACTGGTGACATATTGCAGGGAATAATGGCGTCAGAAGGTTCTTTCGGCTGGTGACACATTGCAGGGAATAATGGCGTCAGAAGATTCTTTTGGCTGGTGACATATTGCAGGGAATAATGGCGTCAGAACGTTCTTTCGGCTGGTGACATATTGCAGGGAATAATGGCGTCAGAACGTTCTTTCGGCTGGTGACATATTGCAGGGAATAATGGCGTCAGAAGGGTTCTTTCGACTGGTGACATATTGCAGGGAATAATGGCGTCAGAAGGGTTCTTTCGACTGGTGACATATTGCAGGGAATAATGGCGTCAGAAGGTTCTTTTGGCTGGTGACATATTGCAGGGAATAATGGCGTCAGAACGTTCTTTCGGCTGGTGACATATTGCAGGGAGTAATGGCGTCAGAAGGTTCTTTCGGCTGGTGACATATTGCAGGGAATAATGGCGTCAGAACGTTCTTTCGGCTGGTGACATATTGCAGGGAGTAATGGCGTCAGAAGGTTCTTTCGGCTGGTGACATATTGCAGGGAATAATGGCGTCAGAACGTTCTTTCGGCTGGTGACATATTGCAGGGAATAATGGCGTCAGAAGGTTCTTTCGGCTGGTGACATATTACAGGGAATAATGGCGTCAGAAGGTTCTTTCGGCTGGTGACATATTGCAGGGAATAATGGCGTCAGAACGTTCTTTCGGCTGGTGACATATTGCAGGGAATAATGGCGTCAGAACGTTCTTTCGGCTGGTGACATATTGCAGGGAATAATGGCGTCAGAAGGGTTCTTTCGACTGGTGACATATTGCAGGGAATAATGGCGTCAGAAGGTTCTTTTGGCTGGTGACATACTGCAGGGAATAATGGCGTCAGAAAGTTCTTTCGGCTGTTGACATATTGCAGGGAATAATGGCGTCAGAAGGTTCTTTTGGCTGGTGACATATTGCAGGGAATAATGGCGTCAGAAGGGTTCTTTCGACTGGTGACATATTGCAGGGAATAATGGCGTCAGAAGGTTCTTTCGGCTGTTGACATATTGCAGGGAATAATGGCGTCAGAACGTTCTTTTGGCTGGTGACATATTGCAGGGAATAATGGCGTCAGAAGGATCTTTCGGCTGGTGACATATTGCAGGGAATAATGGCGTCAGAACGTTCTTTTGGTTCATTTAGCTTTTACATTATTGAGGAACTTCCACTCTTCTTGGAATCGGCATTCGCTCCTGTCAGCTCGGCTCGGCAGTGTCCAGCTTTCACATCCATACAGGAGAACGGCGAACATTAAGGATCTGTACAGTGTGAGTTTGATGGCAAGGGAAATGCTCCTGCTCCTCCAGATCTTGTCCAGTTTTGCCATCGCTGATGTTGCTGTTGCGAGGCGGATCTTCACTTCTGTTTCACCATAAACCATTTTACTGGAAGCTTGCATGGAGTGTTTGTGATGCGATTTATTGCACAGATATTTTTTTTTTCGTTAAAGTGTTTCACGTTTGGGTATCGAACAATTTCCGGAACAGAGTCATTTCAACATATTTCAACTTTTTATTTTTCTCAGTATTTAGATAACCCCATCTCCCCCTTTTCTGCACATTTCTGACCAACACATTCAAACTTAACTTCGTTGACAAATACACGCCAATATATCTATAACTGTTTGTTACTTACACTTCTGTGTTACCAGAAAACCATTTCTTATGTCGTGCTAAGCGCCCTAGCTCACTTCCGAAAAAAAACTACTTCGTTTTGCTCAAAATCACTGTTAGCTGTAATCTCTCAGCTTCCTGCTTTGGCATATTCAGTTGATTCTGGAAACTAACAGGTTTATCTGCAAGAAGAATCTCAACGTCAGCAAAACAGTTCAACAAAACCTGGTAACATCTGAATGTCATGTTTACTTCTTTTTTTAACTCACTCAGTACGGCCAGTCCTCTCTTCTCCTCTACACAGCCCCCTCGGATGTCCAGTGGGTGTCTGAATGACCCAGCCTTTAGCTTCCGTCGTCAGAATTGTGGTATTCCTTGTCAACGTTCACCTCTTCAGTATAAGAGCCTTCCGCTTGCAATATTTTGATAATGGTAATTGGGCTGAAACGCTGTTAACGTCGTCTCTTTCGCCGTTCGTATGGAGAGAGTTAAAAAAAAATCTCTATGGCAAGCTCACTGATAAGAAATCAAACAACTGCAGGGGGCTCAGCAAACAATGTGGACAGCTAAAATAATCAGAATGAATACACTTATCATGTACAGACACTCAAGAACAGAGCCATACATACTCCGTAGAGCTATATACAATTTTCAGTTTACACCATTATTTCTCAAGACGTGCCATAAAATGTTCCTGTTTACTGAATTGAAGGCTTTCTGGAAATTTGCGAAGGCTCATACACTTTCCTGTTATTTAACAAATACTTTTGTACCAACGTATAGCATGTAACATAATTATAATTTTATCGTCAATGTACTGTATCCGGATCTGAATTCAGCTTGTTCTTCTACAATGGTACCTTCTTTACTCACGCTGATAAATCTTTTATTCAGAATGTGCGCATACATTTTACTCACAATACTTGTCAGTTATAAATGTACATGTAAATTATTGCTTTTCTGATGATAGAACTACGTGTAGACCAAATTTTGGGGTATTCACTGACGCTTCTAGTTGATCTTAACCTCTTCTGGTCGAAATCCCTTACAAGAAAGCACTACCTCCATCTATTAATTAGTATAGATCTGGACACAGTTCATTACTGATATTGTTTCGAACAAATTAGGCTTTGAAATCTCCTTGATCATGATCCATATTTACGCTACCTGGAAAGAAAACTGCACTTGTGTGTGTGTGTGTGTGTGTGTGTGTGTGTGTGTGTGTGTGTGTGTGTGTGTGTGTGTGTGTGTGTGTGTGTGTGTGTGTGTGCCGTGTTGACAGAATGGTTAAAACGCTTACCTGATAATACTGAATGGCCGTGGTGGCGTGGGTTCGAATTCTGCTATTGCCCTCTGTCCCAAGTTTGACTGGAAAATCAAACTGAGCGTCTAGTCATTCGGTATCTGTATCTGTATCTGTAGAATACGTTGCTATAGCCACTTATGACATAAACGCAACGGGGGGGGGGGGGGGGGGGGGGGGGGGGGGGGGGGGGGGGGGGAGTGCGCAGCCTGGCATTACTGGTGTCCTGAGAGCCGTGCTTTGAAGCTCTCGACAGATGTTGCTGTCACCGTTGCCTCGTCCAGATGGTTCCAGTCACGAACAGTGCCAATAAAGAAAGAGTTTCTGAACTGCTCAGTCTGAGATCGGCCTGCTACAAAGGATCTTGAATTGTTCCTGATGTGACTGGAGATGGCACTTGTTGCGTCGTATTCTTTAAAGTCGCGAGGTGTGATGCGACGTCCTTCTTTGTGTGGAGTCAGGAAACCAGTAGGCGGTATGGCCGGTACTAACCCCTCAACCACCTTGTACAGAAAAGTTAGGCGTAGATCACTTCTACGTTTCTGTAGCGTTGGCAGCTGCAGGGTAGATAACATATTGGCGATGGCACCGGGGGTTCTTGTGGTGTAATCGCCAGTAATAAACCTAGCTGAGAGGCGTTGGATTTTTTCCTAGTTAGTTTATATCTTGCTGTAGGTGTGGGGACCAGATGATGCATCCATACTCTAAGAGTGGGCGGATGAGGGCTAGATATGCGTTTTTCTTGCAGTGTTGAGGAAAAAAGCGCAAGTTTCTGCGGAGAAAGCCTAGGGTGTTGTTTGCTTTCTTCGAGATGTTGGCAATGTGGGTGCCCCACTTCATGTCATTGGAAAAGATGATGCCGAGGTATGGGTTTAGACTCTGAACTGAAGTCCCGTTTGCAGAAAGCACTTGGCGCACTGAAAAAGAATCCATGGGAACAACTTGTTGTCATCTGGCAACATTTTGTAAAGGAAATCCACTGACTCTCACAGGTACACAGATATATTTGCATGCACTCAAGGCCTGACAAGCGCGTTGGGTTATGCTACAATTAGGCATCTGCCTAGCAGCTAAAGCGTGGCGTGTATGGATTTGTCCGAACAATAGGGCCTTAACTGGTGTACCTGTCGATGAAAGCACAAAATCTAATTCAGTGTTGCATGTGTGTGTGTGTGTGTGTGTGTGTGTGTGAGAGCTTGTGGGTGGTGGCAGGGGTGGCGCATGTGTAGCGTATATGGATCAATTCGCATGCCTTAAAACTGAAACTTCCAGAGAAAATGTTAAACTGAAGAACGAACTTGAATGTGTCGAATATTTCAACCTTTGCCCATGAACCCATGACAAGAACACATTATAGCTTAGGTCATATTTATTTAGTACTGATGCAATAATTCTCGGGAAAAAGTGACAACAGTGAATGCTGGGCTTTTTGTCCGCCCACAGTATTGTAACCAATGACTCTTGGTTCAATTTCCTGTAATAACTTCCGGCGAAAGGTGACCGTAAAGGCTTGTGGGATAGGTTCATGGCAGTGTAAATGTGAAATTTATTGTCTCCCCGCGCAATATTTTTTCAATTTTTGTGTTCGTGTTTGACCCCGATTTACCCATTGCCTTATCCGAAAAGTGTCTGGATTAGTTCCACCAATGCTTAAGTACATTGGTATGGGCCTGCGAGGATTCTTTGTTTTGGCAGCTAAGATATGGAGTTTTGTGTGCTACATTTTCAGACGACAAATTCGGTCGGTAAGTTTCGCTTGTTATTTGCTTTACCTGCAAACAAGACTCTAGAGTGGATATTTGATACTTGGCGTTTCAGAACATTGATAATATATCTGGAAGATTGTATGCGCATTATGCAATGAAAAGAATGAATGAAATGAGACTTTCGTTCAAAGCTCGCGATCCCAGTCAATCGAAATCAAATCTGTTGTGGTAGTGACGACTGTAAACAGTGGGATGCAGTAACCTGACTCAGTAACTGATGAGTAAGGTGATCGTGGTAGATGTTGTAACCGGAATCTTGCCATTTATAATTTTCCTTGCGCAACATATGATTTAATTATATGATTTAAGATGAACCATCTCTGAGTGGAGCAATACACTGACCGAGGCTGTGGTTGGAGCTGCGTCCCCTGGCGTGTTGACGTTGGGAGCTCGTAAACTCCACCAGTAGTGTGTGTGTGTGTGTGTGTGTTGTGTGTGTGTGTGTGTGTGTGTGTGTGTGTATGTATACATGGCCCCCCCCCCTCCCCCGCATCCCCCCCCCTCCCCCTTTTACAAGTGTCAGAATAATCAACTTGATGATTGTGGATATTCTAGACACTCTACTCTGATGATGATGATGATGATGTGAATTTACTGCTTTGTTGTAGCAACACAAAATATTTTGACATTTTGATTGGCAGGTTGGCATGTGATAACAGTGCTTTTGATTCAAATAGTGATAATATCCACGTTTCTTCCCCTCCACTCCTCTGTGGGACTGACGGAGTAAACGTCCACACCTTGTTGTGTACACTGCATGCTCATTCCGTCTTCAGGGGAAGAATTGTAGTACTTTTGATTCCACATTGTATATACAGACAGAAATTAGAAACACACACACACACACACACACACTACATTCTTCTTTCTTTCCGCTACATGACCTCTTCTTCTTCTTCTTCGTTCATGGGCTGCAATTCCCACGTTCACTCGTATGCACATGAGTGGGCTTTTACGTGTACGACCGTTTTTACCCTGCCATGTAGGCAGCCATACTCCGTTTTCAGGGGTGTGCATGCTGGGTATGTTCTTGTTTCCATAACCCACCGAACGCTGACATGGATTACAGGATCTTTAGCGTGCGTATTTGATCTTCTGCTTGCATATACACATGAAGGGGGTTCAGGCACTAGCAGGTCTGCACATATGTTGACCTGGGAGATCGTAAAAATCTCCACCCTTCACCCACCAGACGCTGTCACCGTGATTCGAACCCGGGACCGCTACATGACCAGCATCAACTCGTCAATGACTCTGTCATGGTTGATGCATGCTGGGTATTTTTGTGTCTCCATAACCCACCAAACACTGACATGGATTACAGGATCTTTAAGTTTAACTGCGTATTTGATCTTCTGCTTGCATAAGTACACACGAAGGGTGATCAGGCACCAGCAGGTCTGCTCATATGTTGAGCTGGGAGAGACTGGAAGAATCTCCACCCTTTACCCATCAAGCACCGTTACCAGGATTTGAACCCAGGACCCTCAGATTGAAAGTCCAACGCTTAAACCACTCAGCTGTTGTGCTGGTATAGATGCATACATGTATAATATATACAAACATACATACAATGATACATATACATATATATATATATACATATACACGCACATAAATATTTATACACTCTCTCTATATATGTGTGTGTATATATATATATATATATATATGTATGTATCTATATTGTATATATTATATATATAATTTATAAATGTATACATTTATACAGTATACACACATGCATACATACATGTATATATATACACACATACATACTTGATAATGATACATGTATACATTCAAAACCAAACACACATGTATATTTAGCAAAATTTTTCATGGTTATGATAGGAAGCTTACAAACATGTTTTTATTTATGTAAAGTTTAAACATGCATGCATAAAGTCAGAATGCAGAAGGCAATTTATGAAGGAAAATCCCACGATATAGTGTTACTAATACTATGGTATACTTTACTTACTCAGTAGTCAGTTACTATATATATATATATATATATATATATATATATATATATATATATAATTATATACACATGTCTTCTTCTCTGAAGGTCTGCCTGTGCAATAATAGTGTGCGATAAATTACATGTGTTTAATGAGTTCTTAAGTTCCTCTGTGTATAATATAGGTCTTCTTCTCTGAAGACCTTGTACTGTCCAGCTCTCCCTTGAGTTTCTTATCACACACACACACACACACACACACACACACACACACACACACACACACACACACATATATATATATATATGCATTCATATATATGACGCCAGTTTGTATTAGATGGTATCCAGTTTCAGTGTCACTGTGTGTGATTTATCCACATTTTCATGTGATGTGCAACCTGGTGATACTGCAATCATCTGCATGACATTACACACAGTGTCTTATTGGATAAACAAACAAGGAAACACACACACACACACACACACACACACACACACACACACATATCAGTGATAGTGAAAAGACGCTAAACTAAAGAACGAACACACACACA
>NC_134903.1:19511284-19558784 GCF_041734735.1 Babylonia areolata
GACTGAAAGTGAAACCGTGTCCTCCCACGTTCCTCTTCTGTGGTTTGTTGAAGCCAAGCCTGCTGGGTCTCACTCACTCTCAGTGACCAGACCTCTGATCTCATTCAGCCTCTCACACAAAAATCACAGAAAAGTCTTTAGGAAACAGATTTTTTTTTCCAATGCTGTGGAAAAGTAACATCCGATTCTCCACAAAATTCAAACTCTACAAAGCCCTGGTAGCCTCCATTGTACTGTATGGTTGCGAGGCATGGACACTGACGGCCGAAACTGAAAGGAAGATCCAGGCCTTCGAGAACAAATGCCTGAGGAAGCTCCTTCAAATTCCCTGGATCGAGCACAGGACCAATGAACATGTACGGAGCAGAATTGAGAACCTTGCTGGACCTCAGGAACCTCTCCTTTCAACTGTGAAGAGACGCAAGCTGATATGGTTTGGACACAACACTCGACACACCAGCTTGTCCAAAACAGTCATGCAAGGCACCATTGAGGGCGGGAGAAGAAGAGGAAGACAGCGGAAGAACTGGCATGAGAACATCAAACAATGGACCGGACTCCACACACGTGAGCTGCTGCCGGTGGCTGCCGACAGAGACAGATGGAGAAGGGAGGTTGCGTCTGCGGTCCTCAGGCTTCCCCCAACGACTGCTTTGTAGTTATGGGCCTGAGGAGGAGGAGGAGGCCCACATACATTATGTGTGGAGCTGTCTGCCCATCAGTATTTACACCTTTCAGTTGCCGGCAGTCTGAGCACTTCCAAAACACATACAAATTCCTCGCTTTTCAAAACTGTTGATAGTATCCTCAGCCTGTTTACTGCAGTCACCATGCTTTGTTGTTTGCTCAGTTATTTAAAAAAAAAGTTTATTTATTTATTTATTTATTTATGTACGCTTATAGTTGACTTCATCAAGTTTTTTGCACCTTATACATATTATTATTAGTAGTAGTAGGTTGTTTTTTTTTATGTATTCATCTATTATTTATTTACCCCCTTTTTTTTTTCTTTTTTTTTCCTCAAGGCCTGACTAAGCACGTTGGGTTACGCTGCTGGTCAGGCATCTGCTTGGCAGATGTGATGTAGTGTATATATATGGATTTGTCCGAACGCAGTGACGCCTCCTTGAGCTACTGAAACTGAAACTGAACACAGAAATTAAATCAAAATCATGAATCAGACACTTCATTTGTGAATGCTAAATGATTTATAAAGTTCGGCACGTGATATACGACAATTTCTCTCAACAACGTAATGTCTTCCAGAATGCACTATCTCTTGACTGCACAGTTCTGCATGAAACAATTTCCCTTCTGGAAAACAGTTCACGAACACTGCAGATGACTTCTTCTTCTTCTGCGTTCACTCGTATGCACACAAGTGGGCTTTTACGTGTATGACCGTTTTTACCCCGCCATGTAGGCAGCCATACTCCGTTTTCGGGGGTGTGCATGCTGGGTATGTTCTTGTTTCCATAACCCACCGAACGCTGACATGGATTACAGGATCTTTAACGTGCGTATTTGATCTTCTGCTTGCATATACACACGAAGGGGGTTCAGGCACTAGCAGGTCTGCACATGTGTTGACCTGGGAGATCGGAAAAATCTCCACCCTTTACCCACCAGGCGCCATCACCGTGATTCGAACCCGGGACCCTCAGATTGAAAGTCCAACACTTTAACCACTCGGCTATTGGCATTGCACCCGTCAACTACAGTAATACAATTGTTAGTATGAAAAAAAAAAACCACCATAAAATAGATTACAGAAAATCAGGCTTGTGGAGAGTTACAATCTACCAAAGGCAGAAATCTGCAATGACGACAGGGGAACTATGAAACTTGATCTGTGGGAGAATGTGTCTAATCCATCAATAATACTTTTGACAACAAAAAAAAGAAAGAAAAAAGAACTAGACTTGATGGGAATGATCATCATGCATATTATGTCTGAAAAAAGTGAAATATGGTTTTGTTATGATTTATCAAGGCTGCAAAGTCATAATGAAGACAGAGAAAGTTTAAACATTTATCTAGATCAGATGGTGAGCAATAATATCATTTGGATCAACTGGCCTAAATGTATGTATGTAGACTGTACTTCATACAAATTTTAAGACTGTCACATTTAACCTTCAAACTTCCATCAGCTATCATCACACATGTCAAAAGATTCGAACCCCGGACCCTCACACTGACAGTCCAACGCTTTAACCACTCGGCTATTGCGCCCGTCCCTGCAGATGACAAACGAGGGGGTCTCACTTTGCATGTGTTGAAATGTACGTTGACGCTGACTACAAAGAAGAGGAAACCAAACTGGGTCCTTTACAGAGCGAAACTGTCATGGCTTGCTGTGTTCAGTTTGTCGCAACGCACAGATATCTCTCTTGTTGATGTACGAGTATTTCTCAACAACATAATTTGTGGGGTGTGGTTTGTTGGAGGCTGAGAATGAATATTTTCATTTTTTCTCTTCTCTTTCTTTATTAAAAGACCATTTGGTTACACGTTTGTTTTGTAACCGTGTGGCGTGGAGAGCTCAGACATGTGTGGAGGTGGCCACACTTCACAATCCACCTGTATACTGATGTGGAGTGATGGCCTAGAGGTAACGAGTCTGCCTAGGAAGCGAGAGAATCTGAGCGCGCTGGTTCGAATCACAGCTCAGCTGCCAACGTTTTCTCCTCCTCCACAAGACCTGGAGTGGTGGTCTGGACGCTAGTCATTCAGATGAGATGATAAACCAAGGTCCTGTATGCAGCATGCACTTAGCGCACGTAAAAGAACCCACGGCAACAAAAGGGGTGTTCCTGGCAAAATTCTGTAGAAAAATCCACTTCGATCGGAAAAACAAATAAAAGTGCACGCAGGAAAAAATGCCAAAAAATGGGTGGTGCTGTAGTATAGCGACACGCTCTCCCTGGGGACAGCAGCCCGAATTTCACACAGAGAAATCTGTGATAAAAAGAAATGCAATACAATACAATACAATACAATACAAATTATCAGTGTTGTTACTTGTTGATAAAGGGTCCTGGAATCTTTTCTTCACTTTAAACTTTAAACTGATTCAAAGAAATCATAAACTGTATCCAGAGGTTTTGTTTCAAACTATATTTTTAGTGTGTGTGTGTGTGTGTGTGTGTGTGTGTGTGTGTGTGTGTGTGTGGTCTTCCCCTTTATCTATATATATACACAGCCAACATGACTGTGGTGGAACATGCAGTGTGTGTGTGTGTGTGTGTGTGTGTGTGTGTGTGTGTGAAACTGAAAGAGAGAGGTGATTATATTTTTTATAATGTATGTATAACTTCTATGATCTGCGTCATGATATAGTGTTGTTGTGGACCTGCTTACCAGGCAGGCGTGCAGGGTGTTCACAGTCCCTGTCTTCCACTGACTTATTTTCACCTGTCTTTTGAAAAAGTACCTGGTGGCAGCTTCACCAGCCAGCCATCCAGTTTAGGATTGCAGTGGTTGAATGGTTAGGATGACGGGTGCAATAGCCGAGTGGTTAAAGCGTTGGACTGTCAATCTGAGGGTCCCGGGTTCGAATCACGGTGACGGCGCCTGGTTGGTAAAGGGTAGAGATTTTTACGATCTCCCAGGTCAACATATGTGCAGACCTGCTAGTGCCTGAACCCCCTTCGTGTGTATATATGCAAGCAGAAGATCAAATACATACGTTAAAGATCCTGTAATCCATGTCAGCGTTCGGTGGGTTATGGAAACAAGAACATACCCAGCATGCACACCCCCGAAAACGGAGTATGGCTGCCTACATGGTGGGGTAAAAATGGTCATACACGTAAAAAGCCCACTCGTGTGCAAACGAGTGAACGCAGAAGAAGAAGAAGAATGGTTAGAGCTCTGGGTTCTCTCCTGAGTTTCCTGAGTTTGATCCCCAGTATCAGCACATCTGGTCGGTTCAGGTTGGATGTTTTTTTCCTATCTCCCAGATCAACATATGTGCAGACCTCGTTGTATCATAGCTCTTTTGTGTGTATACATGCAGAAGATCATATATATATATATATATATATACAAATGTTAAAGATTTTGTGATTCGTGTCAGCATTCGGTGGATAATCTTAAACATAGCGTGCACACCCCTGAAAATGGAGTATGGCTGCCTATATGGGTTAGTAAACGAACAAATGGTCATCTTACAATGTAAAATGTTACATGTGTGTGTGTGTGTGTGTGTGTGTGTGTGCGCGCGCGTGCATGCGTACGTGCGTGTGTGTGTGTGTGTGTGTGTGTGTGTGTGTGACTGGAACCTGACTTAATGACACAGGAAACGAACGATGAGCACCGAAAGGCAGCTCTACCCAGATTGGCAGCCTGTTGTGCACTTAGAACTTGGTCTCTTAACGAGGATGGGTGCTTTATAAGAATTCACATTATCATCATGATCATCATCATCTCTATTGAAGAGAATTAAAAAAACAACAAAGTAATGGGTTGTCTTTGTTGATTATTGTCCTTAGGAATTTTGAATCGAATGAATAGCAACACTTGAAGGTGAAATCTCTTATTAAAAGTATGTTGCTGGTTTTGTCAAATTTTGGCTCCCTTACATTTTAGGCTTGACAGTCTGACACTGTATGTGAATGTGTGTGTGTGTGTGTGTGTGTGTGTGTGTGTGTGTGTGTGTGTGTTAATGTGAATGTGAGTTTGCGCATGCATGTTGTCTGAGAGAGAGAGAGAGAGAGAGAGAGAGAGAGAGAGAGAGATGTATCTTTAATAATAGAAACAGATGCGTAACAATAAGTACGAAGGTAGATTATATTTCTGAATGAGATTTAAAAAGCTTGGGGTGAGGTGTGGGCATGATAAGGATATAATCATTGACAGACTGAAGCTGGTTTCACAAGGACCCAGGTGTTAACAGATCAAGTAGACGCTTGATGTCAAAATCAATATATACCTGTTTTAAAAAAAATTTTTTTTTATATAAATGTAACTGTTGTTTAAAAATAGAAGTTCAGCCTTGATGCAATGATGGACATCAATGATTACAACCAACCACCCCTACCAGGCTAAGGCAAAAGGCTGGGAACAAATATTAGACACCATGACTAAGCACATCAAGGTTAGAACACTGCATAAAGTACATGTTTTCATCCTATCTGATTTGTCTCTTGCTGCACAGAGATGTGCATGTGTTGTAAACACTGATGTCCATCATACTTGTCAAAAGAGACATCTTATGTAATTTACCGGTACTCAAAAAAAAAAAAAAAAAAAAGAAAAAAACCCAACAAAAATACATGCTGTCTTGTCCTGTTACACAAAGGTGACCACTTATGAATAAAACATTTACCTTTATTTATTTTTATTTTTTTATTTTTTGTACGTTTATAGTTGACTTCATCAAGTTTTTGCACCTTCTACATATTATTATTATTAGTAGTAGTTCTTTTTTTTTAATGTATTTATCTTTTTTTTTTTTTCTCAAGGCCTGACTAAGTGCGTTGGGTTACTCTGCTGGTCAGGCATCTGCTTGGCCAGATGTGGTGTAGCATATATGGATTTGTCCGAACGCAGTGACGCCTCCTTGAGCTACCGAAACTGAAACCGAAACTTTGTGACATTTGATAACTGATTTTTTCCCCAGTCACTGTCCCGCTTTCTGTGTGCCCACATTTTTGGCGGTGAGTCATACACGAAACTTGTGGAGAAATGTAGCCTGCTCTCCATTTTATCCTTGATTCAATAGCTTCTGTTTAGAATTATGTGGGTTTTATTTTTCAGTTTTGCTCATTTTGTTTCTTGACTTTTAAGTAATGGGTAAACTGTTTGTAAAAAGTTATTCCTGGTAGATTCTAAAACTCTAAAAATTCATTACAATCTTGGTTTCAAATTAGCACACGTGCACACGCACACATGCGTACACACACACATACATACATACATACATACATACAATCTTGTTTTCAAATCAACACACACACACATGCGTACACGCACGCACACACGCACACACGCACGCACTTCAATAACTTAAAATCATATTTTAATAACGATGTGATCTAAACCAGACAGGCAGTTGAAATGCAACCCAAGCACTCGAAGTAGTGGGTACTCACATTACTACGCTGTGTACAGTATAGGTATGAGAGCATGAACTGCCTTGGTGCAAACTATTATTCTACTTACTGAAATTTAACATGCACATATATATATTCTTACATGCAGACACAAACACACACACAGACACACACACACAGACACACACACACACACACACACACACACACACACACACACACACACAATCAATCAATCCATCATACACACACACACAGAGGCGAAAATTATACCTAGATCTATAGAAATCAATGTCGCCAGAGGTGTGACTGCCGCCTGAACCGTCAAGCTCTTTAGCGTCAAGCTCTTTTGCGCTGCTGTGAATCACACACTCACAGATAAGTACGCACACACACAAACACACACACACACACACACATGTACATGTGTGCACACACACATCTTGCAAAGTGTCTGTGCTAACAATTATAACAGAAATGAAAAACATATAATCTGCCCTGGTTGTGCTACTTCATGTTGTCAGGCAAAGGCCAACAAGAATTTTAAATCCAGTGAAGAATTTTGAATCCATTTTTCATTCACTCATTGTCCCAATCAGTGTTGCTGTGAATTCACATCCATACCACTTCATTTGAAATGCTCTCTCTGCCTCTATCTCAGTCTCTCTCTCCCTCTCTCTCTCTTGATCTCTATCCTGTTTTCTCTTGCTCTTCTCTCCCTCTCTCTCTCTCTCTCTCCCTCTCTCTCCCTCTCTCTCTCTCTTTTCAAATGTACTCTGTATAACTTAGCCATATATATATATATATATATATATATATATATATATATATATATATATATATATATATATATATATATATATATATATGAAGGATTGAAGAGACTACGTACAGTTATCTCGTGAATGTTGTTGAATATTTGTGTTGACTATTTTGGGTGATATGGTTGATATTGTGCTAACAATTTTTGGTTGATCTGAATTGTCTACTTACTGTGTCATGTCATTTTCTAATTATTATTTATCAATGAATCCCCCTTCAGTAAGGGGCTCTGGCCTTATCTGAATAAAACATTCGTTTGTTCGTTCGTTCTCTCTCTTTTCATATCCCACGCTGTCTGTCTCCCAGAATCTCATTATCCAGTCTCACCCACACTCTCATCACTTGATTTGTTGGTCATGGGCAGTCTGTCCACACTGGTCAATTTTACTGATTGATGTTTACAGATTGTGCAACACCAGACTGTCAAGTATGAAGTGGTACACTCTCATCACTTGATTCGTTGGTCATGGGCAGTCTGTCCACACTGGTTAATTTTACCGATTGATGTTTACAGATTGTGCAACATCAGACCGTCAAGTATGAAGTGGTACACACTCTCCTCACTTGATTCGTTGGTCATGGGCAGTCTGTCCACACTGGTTAATCTTACCAATTGATGTTTACAGATTGTGCAACACCAGACTGTCAAGTATGAAGTGGTACACTCTCATCACTTGATTCGTTGGTCACGGGCAGTCTGTCCACACTGGTCAATTTTACTGATTCATTGGTGTTTACAGATTGTGCAACACCAGACTGTCAAGTATGAAGTGGTACACTCTCATCACTTGATTCGGTTGGTCATGGGCGGTCTGTCCACGCTGGTTAATTTTACCGATTGGTGGTTACAGATTGTGCAGCACCAGACTGTCAAGTATGAAGTGGTACACTCTCATCACTTGATTTGTTGGTCATGGGCAGTCTGTCCACACTGGTTAATGTTACCGATTGATGTTTACAGATTGTGCAACATCAGACCGTCAAGTATGAAGTGGTACACTCTCATCACTTGATTCGTTGGTCATGGGCAATCTGTCCACACTGGTTAATCTTACCGATTGATGTTTACAGATTGTGCAGCACCAGACTGTCAAGTATGAAGTGGTACACTCTCATCACTTGATTCGTTGCTCATGGGCAATCTGTCCACACTGGTTAATCTTACCGATTGATGTTTACAGATTGTGCAGCACCAGACTGTCAAGTATGAAGTGGTACACTCTCATCACTTGATTTGTTGCTCATGGGCAATCTGTCCACACTGGTTAATTTTACCGATTGGTGGTTACAGATTGTGCAACACCAGACTGTCAAGTATGAAGTGGTACACTCTCATCACTTGATTTGTTGGTCATGGGCAGTCTGTCCACACTGGTTAATTTTACTGATTGGTGTTTACAGATTGTGCAGCACCAGACTGTCAAGTATGAAGTGGTACACTCTCATCACTTGATTCGTTGGTCATGGGCAGTCTGTCCACACTGGTTAATTTTACTGATTGGTGTTTACAGATTGTGCAACACCAGACTGTCAAGTATGAAGTGGTACACTCTCATCACTTGATTCGTTGGTCATGGGCAGTCTGTCCACACTGGTTAATTTTACTGATTGGTGCTTACAGATTGTGCAACACCAAACTGTCAAGTATGAAGTGGTACACTCTCATCACTTGATTTGTTGGTCATGGGCAGTCTGTCCACGCTGGTTAATCTTACTGATTCATTGTGATGTTTACAGATTGTGCAACACCAGACTGTCAAGTATGAAGTGGTACACTCTCATCACTTGATTTGTTGGTCATGGGCACTCTGTCCACACTGGTTAATCTTACTGATTGATGTTTACAGATTGTGCAACACCAGACTGTCAAGTATGAAGTGGTACCTTTGTCTCCTCTCTCCAAACACAGGCTGAGTAAGTACTGACACGTTTCTTCAACATCACAGTGTGTATTGCTCTGTTGTTGTTGTTTTTTTTCTCTGATTAAAAAAGATAGATAATGTTTGATGTTCTTTTTACTTGTAATGAATACTAAAAAAAGATAGATAATGTTTGATGTTCTTTTTACTTGTAATGAATACTCAAAAAAGATAGATAATGTTTGATGTTCTTTTACTTGTAATGAATACTCAAAAAAGATAGATAATGTTTGATGTTCTTTTTACTTGTAATGAATACTCAAAAAAGATAGATAATGTTTGATGTTCTTTTTACTTGTAATGAATACTCAAAAAAGATAGATAATGTTTGATGTTCTTTTGCTTGTAATGAATACTCAAAAAAGATAGATAATGTTTGATGTTCTTTTACTTGTAATGAATACTCAAAAAAGATAGATAATGTTTGATGTTCTTTTTACTTGTAATGAATGCTCATCATCATTATTTCTGACCTGTTCAGTTGTATAATGTACGCATGGACAATCTGATTGTAGATCTGCAGACATGCACTTCGTGAATTGATGATGTCAACAGTTTGCCTGGTCACCACTAGAAAAAAAAGGAAAGGTGGTTATTTTTGTCAGGGAAATATGACTGAAGACTGTTCTCCTCAACTCACTCCAGATGAATAGTTCTCTCCCTTTCTTTTCCCTACAGACGACCCCGTTTGTTGGGGTTAGGAAAAAATTAACAAAAAATACAAAACATAAAGTAACTGAATGAAACGTACTGTACTTGACTTACTGACCCCTCTCCTCATGTCGAGTGAACACCCACCCCCCTCCCTCTTCACTGCTCTCAGAAGCTGAGTCACTATCAGTACCTTCTTGCTGGTAGCTTTCTTCACTGCAGATACTTTATTCAGCGTCTTCATCATCCTCATCGATGTCGAAACCTTCAGTTTGAAGCATTTCACTCACTTCAGCAGTTGAAAAAGCCACTGTCGTGATCTAGTTTGCTCCAAAAATTTCCACTTGTATCGCCTGCAATGCCATTTTCGTTATGTATACAGATTAGCTTGTCGTGTGGGGTTCTGAACTTGCTGGCTTGCTGTGGAGTGTGTTGTTACGAAATCTCATGAAGAAACTTTCCATTCGACCCTTGACACGTTCGCAATGCCCGGTGGAGCTACCCCATGAGGAAAACGTGGAAAAAAATTTTAATTGTTGAAACCGCTATAGCGTTCCGTCGTCCGGAACGCTACCTTATGTCAGGAATGCTATAGCGTTCCATTGTCCGGAGTGGGTTAAACTAGTTTGTCCTTTTTCTTCCTCTCTCTTTCTTTCCCCCTTCCTCTCTCTGTCTCCCTCTGTCCTCACATCATCTTGTTCACTTTCAGCATAGTGTTTTTTTTGTGTTGAATGAACAGTTTTGTTTGAAGAAAGATCACTCAGTATGGTTCAGCTGTTCAGTTGAACAGTGTCCAAAAGGCCTTAAGAGTGCAGGCCTGTTGACATCCACTCCACATAGCCAGCTGTCTCACACGCTGTAGAAACCCCATTAATTGATGGCTGGATAGTTCACCAGCCTTCGCCAGCAGTGACTTTGCAACACTGGGGCCGTCTGTTTGTAGTGTTTTGAACACTTTTTGGTGATGCTGAATAATGTGTTATTGTAATGTTCTGTGGTCCCTGTGTCTGCGTGAACATCAGTTATGAGATTTCCCTCTTGGCAATTCATGGGTTGTTTGGTTGTTTTTTTGTGTGTGTGTGTGTGTGTTTTGAGCCCAGATGGTTACATAGTGTCCCTTTTTTTATTCCCTGTGTTCACGGTGTTGATGAGTGTTTGTATGGACAAATAGTAAATACTGATTGATATATATATATATATATATATATATATATATATAATATTAATGTGCACACACATAAACCTTCATGGAGCTACAGTTCTCTAGCCTATTCAGAATGCAGAGCTGCCACACATATCAACTCAAGTGTCAGAGCAGAAACACAAAACCCAGTTCTCTGTTATTTACCAGTTTGGCAAAAGGATGGAAGGCGAAAAAAAAACTTCTCAATAAATAATCTTAGTGATCAGTATTCTAGGGGAGATCAGAAAATATAATTAATCTATATACAGTTTATTATATTATAAATCTTAATAATAAAAAAGAAAAGAAAAAAAGAATTACTGATATAAAAAGCTACGAAACCAAAGGAAGTAAAGATCAGAAACATGGTTATCCGTCAGTGTGTAAAATCGTAAGGGAAAACAAGTACAGTCAACAAATGGGACCAATGTGTTTTTATCATGATGAAAAACATTATCTTGTGGCTTTGATAAAATGATATTAAAAGAAGAAGAAGAAGAAGAAAAAAAAAAAAGAAAGTTAAGATTTACAGGCATGTTCAACAAGAAAACAATTTCTTTCACTTTTTTTGTTGTTGTGATAAAAAATGAAGTGAGGGAACTTTTGCGTCTTGTATGATTGCTAAGAATCTTTTTTTTTTTTTTTTTTTTTTTTAAAGGGTTGTTTATACAATAGAATACATAGGACAATCAGAATTATATCATAAAGACTGCGGTGAAAATAGGTATTGTGAGTGTGGTTAAGATTAAAGAGAAACAGTTGTAACACTAACACTAGTAACAGCGACATGTTTTGAAAAGGCTGCGGTGAAAATAGGTATTGTGAGCGTGGTTAAGATTAAAGAGAAACAGTTTTAACACTAACACTAGTAACAGCGACATGTTTTGAAAAGGCTGCGGTGAAAATAGGTATTGTGAGTGTGGTTAAGATTAAAGAGAAACAGTTGTAACACTAACACTAGTAACAGCGACATCTTCTGTGCAGCTGACGGCAGGGCTGCTGCAGAGGAAGCATGGGTGTGGGTGTGTCTGAGGAATTTGGATTCAGGATGAGCAATGCTGGGATGAAGCCACTGAAACTGTGCAGATACAGAGTGGAGTAGCAAAAAGCATATAAAAACAAGAGAGGCAAGGCCTTCAAGACTCACTTGTGATAAATTAAGTCCCCTAGCATTAATTACAGAGTAATTTCCCTTTTTTTTTACTCTCTGCACCAAAACGTTTGCAAAAGAAATAAAAATTCCATGCTTAGCAAAAGAAGTTCCTGTTTGAACAAAAAATGATAATAATGACTGCTCTTGTTGTTGGGTCAGAATAAGAGGTCAAAGTGCCAAGTTTAGAGAATACAAAAAATATAAATATAACAGTAAATGCAGTTTGCATATAATTAGGCTTTTTTTTATATTTTTTTGGTGCCCATCCCAGAGGTGCAATATTGTTTTCAGCCCAGATGACTGGAAAGAACTGAATTTTTCCTATTTTTATGCCTAATTTGGTGTCAACTGACAAAGTATTTGCAGAGAAAATGTCAATGTTAATGTTTACCACGGACACACAGACACACACACACACACACACAGACAACCGAACACCGGGTTAAAACATAGACTCACTTTGTATACACAAGTGAGTCAAAAAACCCACAAAAGATTAGATAAGCATGACTGATTTATAAAAACTAACCAAACTTTCTGTGCAGGCATGATGAAGAGGAAAACGTTGGTGTTGGATCTGGATGAGACACTGATTCACTCCCACCATGACGGTGTGTTACGACAAGTAAAGCCTGGAACGCCCCCTGACTTTGTACTGAAGGTGAGACTGAGCCACCCACGTCTTTGTGACGTTGGTGTTGGTCACGCACATGCTGCATGCATTTGTGTGTGTGTACACACACAATTGTCCACGCACACACAAAAGTACACGTGCATGCATGTACTTGTGCAAACACTTGTACACACACTGAGCAGTCACCCGCATACCTATGCCTGTTGACCTTCTCTGTCTCTCTTTTTTTTTTTTTTTTTATCTTTCTTTCTCTCTCTTTACTGTCCCCCTCTCTCATCTCTCTCCCTCCCACACCCTTTGTGGATCATTTTGGGTTCTCTTGATGGTAAACTAGTCAATTTGAGTCATGCCTAAATGTGCCCACTCTTGCACATGCTTGCCCACTCAAGGCCTGACTAAGCGCGTTGGGTTACGCTGCTGGTCAGGCGTCTGCTTGGCAGATGTGGTGTGGCGTATATGGTTTTGTCCGAACGCAGTGACGCCTCCTTGAGCTACTGAAACTGAAACTGAAACTGCACATGCTTGTTTTTGTTCATACACATAACATAGACACACCCACACCCACACACACACACACACACACACACACACACACACACTCTGACACACATTTTCCACCAGTTCAGAGACATGTATCCAAACATTTGCACATGGACCTCAAGCACATACACACAAATTTTTCCATAATTTTCCCATCACCAACAATAATTTTTTCCTCTTGCCTCTTTTTTTTCTTTACTTTTGCAACCTTCCCCCTTTCACACCCTCCTCACCCTCACCCCCACCGCGTGCCTTCCCTTTCCTCTCTCTGCCATTCCCCCCCCCCCCCGCACCCCCCCCCGACCTCCCCACTGTCACCCCACCACAGTTTCTGGTTATAGAAACAGAATAATCAGATGTATGTTTCAGGTGACGATTGACAGACATCCTGTTAGATTTTTTGTCCACAAAAGGCCACACGTTGATTATTTCCTGGAGATAGTAAGTTCTTTTTTTTTCTTTTTTTTCTTTTTTTTTTGTGGTTAATTTTTTTTTTGGTGTGCACATGTGTGTGTGTGTGTGTGTGTGTGTGTGTGTGTGTGTGTGTGTGTGTGTGTGCATGTACAGTATTTTTTTAAATTTTTTTTATTGTGTATGTATGTGAGTGTGTGTGGTGTTTGTTAGTGTGTTACATTGTGTATGCAGGTGTTTTTTGTTGAAGTGTGTGTGTGGGGGGGGTATGTGGTGTTTGTTAATATGTAATGCTGTGTATGTAGTATGTAAGTGTGTGCGTAACACTTGTTAGAATGTTACACTATAAGTTTGTGTGTGTGTGTGTGTGTTTGTGTGTGGAAAAAAATTTTTTTTCAAGAATTTCTTTTTTCTTTGTTTGTCGTTTAGGTTTTGTTTTTGTCTTTTGTTGTTGTTGTTGTTGTTGTTGTAAATATCTAATTGACTGTATATGGCTTCTTCCCCCACCCCCTGTATTAGCCGTGTTGTGACCTTCACTTTGTGATGGTTCAAAGGTTCTAAAGGTGCAAAGGTTCAGAATCATTTTTAATCCGAGAAACCCTATTTGGGTACATGGAAAACACAAGAGAAAAAACAGGCCCACATCCATCCTCGAGACGTGCCATCGGACGAAGAAGGAGAGAGAAAATAAGAAAAAAAGAAAAAAAAAGAGGAGGTGGGGGTGGGGGCACTCACAGTGGAGCCCTAGGAAAAGAAAACCTGCAGGGCCCACGTGCCAAATAAACAATCATCAATTCAATATTAGGAGTATGAAAAAAAAAAGGAAATATATTACTTGAAGCATTTAGTACTGTTAACCTGACATAAGAAAAAAAAAAAAGAATAAGAACATCAAAATTATCGCACAGATTCAGTAATATTTTTTCAAAAAAATTTTGCCAGCTTCAGCAACACTTTTTTCTTCAGTGTGTTCGAACGTTTACAATAAAAATTGTTTCAAGAATACTTTGTCTAGTGTCTGAAAAGAATGAGCATTTAAAGACGTGAAGGCAAGCAGAGAGAAAGATAAGATAAGATAAGATAATAACTTTATTATCTCCAACTGGAGAAATTTGGTCAGGTGCATTATCACAACATAGACAAGTAAACAACATGGGGACCATAACTGTAAAAGTCAACAACAGCTTTTACGAATATTACAAAGATACAAATGTAAAAAATATCACATATACCGTTTCATACATACATCCACACACTGCAGGTAATAACTAGTATTCTTAATGTAAAAACAGAAAGAATTAAGAAACATTATTTGAATATAATTGTAAACATAGCCTACTATACTGCACATTGATTATAACAGACAGATAAGATAAGAATAAAGATAAATTGCAGAAAACCGCAACCAGATAATCAGCACACACCTGCACCCACCCACCCACCCACCCACCCCACACACGCGGATTACTTGATTAAACAAGAGTAATAAACATATGTTCTCAAATAAAAGCATTTCACAATATTCGCTTTTGAAAAACATTGCAATTAATTATTACATCGTAATTATTAACTCACTCAGTACGGCCAGTCTCTCTTCTCCTCTTCACAGACCCCTCGGATGTCCAGTGGGTGTCTGAACGACCCAACCTTTAGCTTCCGTTGTCAGAATTGTGGTATTCTTTGTCAACATTCACCTCTTCAGTATAAGAGCCGTCCTCTTGCAATATTTTGATGATGGTAATTGGGGTGAAACGCTGTTAACGTCCGTCTCTTTCGCCGTTCGTATGGAGAGAGTTAACAGAAATATATTTAGAAATTGTGTCCTCCCTGGTGGGGCTGAGCGGTCTAAGTGATGATGGTGCTCGGTGACCCAGGTGAGCTCCTGGTACGACCTGGTGGTGTTCACAGCCAGCATGGAGATCTATGGAGCAGCTGTAGCTGACAAACTGGACAACAACAAGGGCTTCCTCAAACGTCGCTACTACCGACAGGTGCACGTGGCCTCCTCCCTCTCTGTGCTCTTGTTCGCTCTCACTCTCTCTCTCTCTCTCTCTTGAGTGGGTGCATTTGTGTGTGTGCGTGTGTGTGTGTGTGTGTGTGTGCGTGTGTGTGTGTGTGTGTGTGTGTGTGTGTGTGTGTGTGTGTGTGTGTGTGTGTGTGTGTGTTTCATGATTTTCTTTTCTTTTCTTTTCTTCTTCTTGCTTCTTCTTCTTTTGTGGAATGGCTGTGAATGGTGAATAATGGTGTGATTGTGTGGGTTTTTTTTTTTTTGTTGTTGTTGTTGTTGTTGCTCATTTTCGCTTTTTTAGCTTTATTCCCTCTTTCCAGCGAGGGCTGGATGTAAAAAAAGCATGTTACTTGCTTATCTATTACCCTCGATAATAAAGATTTTGTCTTGTCTTGTCTTGTCTTGTCTTGTCTTGTCCCCTGCTGGTCAGTGGCTCTGTCACCATGTAGGGAAGCTGTATTGGTCATACTTTCATTCAGCATCTTTTGACATGTGTGATGATAGCTGATGGAAGTTTGAAGGTTAAATGTGACAGTCTTAAAATTTGTATGAAGTACAGTCTACATACATACATTTAGGCCAGTTGATCCAAATGATATTATTGCTCACCATCTGATCTAGATAAATGTTTAAACTTTCTCTGTCTTCATTATGACTTTGCAGCCTTGATAAATCATAACAAAACCATATTTCACTTTTTTCAGACATAATATGCATGATGATCATTCCCATCAAGTCTAGTTCTTTTTTTTTTTTTTTGTCAAAAGTATTATTGATGGATTAGACACATTCTCCCACAGATCAAGTTTCATAGTTCCCTGTCATCATTGCAGATTTCTGCCTTTGGTAGATTGTAATTCTCCACAAGCCTGATTTTCTGTAATCTATTTTATGGTGGGTTTTTTTTTCATACTAACAATTGTATTTCTGTAGTTGACGGGCGCAATAGCCGAGTAGTTAAAGTGTTGGACTTTCAATCTGAGGGTTCCGGGTTCGAATCACGGTGATGGCGCCTGGTGGGTAAAGGGTGGAGATTTTTCCGATCTCCCAGGTCAACACATGTGCAGACCTGCTAGTGCCTGAACCCCTTCGTGTGTATATGCAAGCAGAGATCAAATACGCACGTTAAAGATCCTGTAATCCATGTCAGCGTTCGGTGGGTTATGGAAACAAGAACATACCCAGCATGCACACCCCTGAAAGCGGAGTAGGGCTGCCTACATGGCGGGGTAAAAACGGTCATACACGTAAAAGCCCACTCGTGTGCATACGAGTGAACGTGGGAGTTGCAGCCCATGAACGCAGAAGAAGAAGAAGAAGAAGTATTACTGTAGTTAAATGATGCATAAACTGTATAAAGTAATCAAGATGTTGACACATTGTATACATATACACCTGGATAGAGAACTGAATCAGAGTTATTATAAAGACTCACATTGTTCTACACATTTGAGGCAATCAGATGCTTCTGTCTTCTTCTTGTTCCTCCTGTTTGTCTTCTTTGGCATCCTCTTTCATGTTGTGTGCTGTGTGTGTGTGTGTGTGTGTGTGTGTGTGTGTGTGTGAGGGAGAGAGAGTGTGTGTGTATGTGTGTGTGTGCGTGTGTTTTGTGTGTGTGTGTGTGTGTGTGTGTTTATGTGTGTATATATGTGTGTGTGTGTTTAGAATCAGTGCTGTCCATTGACCTGTGCTTTGATGAAATGTTAATAATCTGTCATTTGAGGATATCATACATAATTTACAGAGAGAGACTGGACTGTGCGTGTGTGTGTGTGTGTGTGTGTGTGTGTGTGTGTATGTGTGTCACTGTGAGTGTTTGTACATGTCTGTTCAACGTTTGCTTACTACTTTTATTTCATTTTGTCTCTGTATTCATTGTTTTCCAGCACTGCAACTTAGACTGTGGCAGTTACACCAAAGACCTGGCAGCTATATGTCCAGACCTGTCTAGTATCTTCATTCTGGACAATTCCCCCATCGCTTACAGACAGTTCCCTGGTGAGGCACGCCTCTCCTTTTATACCTACCTCTATCTTTCTCTCCTGATCACACTGGGTGTTAGTTTTCAACATTATACCTACCTCTGTCTTTCTCTCCTGATCACACTGGGTGTTAGTTTTCAACATTATACCTACCTCTGTCTTTCTCTCCTGATCACACTGGGTGTTCGTTTTCAACATTATACCTACCTCTGTCTTTCTCTCCTGATCACACTGGGTGTTTTCAACATTATACCTACCTCTGTCTTTCTCTCCTGATCACACTGGGTGTTAGTTTTCAACATTATACCTACCTCTATCTTTCTCTCCTGATCACACTGGGTGTTAGTTTTCAACATTATACCTACCTCTATCTTTCTCTCCTGATCGCACTGGGTGTTAGTTTTCAACATTATACCTACCTCTATCTTTCTCTCCTGATCACACTGGGTGTTAGTTTTCAACATTATACCTACCTCTATCTTTCTCTCCTTATTGCAGTGGGTGTTAGTTTTCAACATTATACCTACCTCTATCTTTCTCTCCTGATCACACTGGGTGTTAGTTTTCAACATTATACCTACCTCTATCTTTCTCTCCTGATCACACTGGGTGTTAGTTTTCAACATTATACCTACCTCTATCTTTCTCTCCTGATCACACTGGGTGTTAGTTTTCAACATTTTTCATACCTCTATCTTTCTCTCCTGATCACACTGGGTGTTAGTTTTCAACATTATACCTACCTCTATCTCTCTCTCCTGATCACACTGGGTGTTAGTTTTCAACATTTTTCATACCTCTATCTCTCTCTCCTGATCACATTGGGTGTTAGTTTTCAACATTATACCTACCTCTGTCTTTCTCTCCTGATCACACTGGGTGTTAGTTTTCAACATTATACCTACCTCTATCTTTCTCTCCTGATCACACTGGGTGTTAGTTTTCAACATTATACCTACCTCTGTCTTTCTCTCCTGATCACACTGGGTGTTAGCTTTCAACATTATACCTACCTACCTCTATCTCTCTCTCCTGATCACACTGGGTGTTAGTTTTCAACATTATACCTACCTCTATCTTTCTCTCCTGATCACACTGGGTGTTAGTTTTCAACATTATACCTACCTCTATCTTTCTCTCCTGATCACACTGGGTGTTAGTTTTCAACATTATACCTACCTCTATCTTTCTGTCCTTATTGCAGGGGGTGTTAGTTTTCAACATTATACCTACCTCTATCTTTCTGTCCTGATCACACTGGGTGTTAGTTTTCAACATTATACCTACCTCTATCTTTCTCTCCTGATCACACTGGGTGTTTTCAACATTATACCTACCTCTATCTTTCTCTCCTGATCACACTGGGTGTTAGTTTTCAACATTATACCTACCTCTATCTTTCTCTCCTGATCACACTGGGTGTTAGTTTTCAACATTATACCTACCTCTATCTTTCTCTCCTGATCACACTGGGTGTTCGTTTTCAACATTATACCTACCTCTGTCTTTCTGTCCTGATCACATTTGGTGTTAGTTTTCAACATTATACCTACCTCTATCTTTCTCTCCTGATCACACTGGGTGTTAGTTTTCAACATTATACCTACCTCTTTCTCTCTCTCCTGATCACACTGGGTGTTAGTTTTCAACATTATACCTACCTCTATCTTTCTCTCCTGATCACACTGGGTGTTAGTTTTCAACATTATACCTACCTCTATCTTTCTCTCCTGGTCACATTGGGTGTTAGTTTTCAACGTTATACCTACCTCTATCTTTCTCTCCTGATCACACTGGGTGTTAGTTTTCAACATTATACCTACCTCTATCTTTCTCTCCTGATCACAGTGGGTGTTAGTTTTCAACATTATACCTACCTCTATCTTTCTCTCCTGATCACACTGGGTGTTAGTTTTCAACATTATACCTACCTCTATCTTTCTCTCCTGATCACACTGGGTGTTAGTTTTCAACATTATACCTACCTCTATCTTTCTCTCCTGATCACACTGGGTGTTAGTTTTCAACATTATGCCTACCTCTTTCTCTCTCTCCTGATCACACTGGGTGTTAGTTTTCAACATTTTTCATACCTCTTTCTCTCTCTCCTGATCACACTGGGTGTTAGTTTTCAACATTATACCTACCTCTATCTGTCTCTCCTGATCGCAATGGGTGTTTGTTTTCAACATTATACCTACCTCTATCTTTCTCTCCTGATCACACTGGGTGTTAGTTTTCAACATTATGCCTGCCTCTGTCTTTCTCTCCTGATCACACTGGGTGTTTTCAACATTATACCTACCTACCTCTATCTTTCTCTCCTGATCACACTGGGTGTTAGTTTTTCAACATTATACCTACCTCTATCTTTCTCTCCTGATCACACTGGGTGTTAGTTTTCAGCATTATACCTACCTCTGCCTTTCTCTCGTGATCACACTGGGTGTTAGTTTTCAACATTATACCTACCTCTATCTTTCTCCCCTGATCACACTGGGTGTTAGTTTTCAACATTATACCTACCTCTATCTTTCTCTCCTGATCACACTGGGTGTTAGTTTTCAACATTATACCTACCTCTATCTTTCTCTCCTGATCACACTGGGTGTTAGTTTTCAACATTATACCTACCTCTATCTTTCTCTCCTGATCACACTGGGTGTTAGTTTTCAACATTATACCTACCTCTATCTTTCTCTCCTGATCACACTGGGTGTTAGTTTTCAACATTATACCTACCTCTATCTTTCTCTCCTGATCACACTGGGTGTTAGTTTTCAACATTATACCTACCTCTATCTTTCTCTCCTGATCACACTGGCTGCTAGTAATGGCAACAGCCGATAATTCACAATTTTGTTAACTCCAGGGTTAACAGATAACAGACGGGAATCATATGTACCTTATTTTTTTTTATGTTCTTTGTCTCTGATCAGTTGCACATTAGACACTTTGTCAGATCATTTTGCAAGCAGAGGAAGGGAATATCATCAAAGTGTTCTCTCCTCTAAAGGGGGACGCTCTTTTTTTTTTTTCTTTTTTTTTTCCCCCCCCATCATCTGCACCGTTTCAGTGGCATTACTCCCACACCGCTCATTTAGATTCCTCCATACACGGCCACACCCGGGTTCCTCCGTCGCAGTTCCAGCATCGGCAGTGCGCAGGGAACCATTGATATTAGGTTGCTAGGAGGCCACACACCAGAGGAGACCCTGCACTGCTGCTGAGTCCCTTCGGTGGTGTTCAGTGGTGCCTGTTCTGATTTTACGTACTTAGGACACCACCTACTAAGCCCCCTACTAATGACAATAATGGCTTAGTCGCGGAGCCAGACTGAGTGAGCGTCCCCCCCAGAGTGGAGACCGCCACCACGTCCCTCAAACAACAGCTCCTCATGAATCTGCCGACACTGAAGACATTGACAGGACTCACCCCAAGCACGGCAGTCCGCAACGCTAACCACTTTGCCATTGGCGGCTGGTAAGGGGGACGCTCTTAGATGTGAGGAAAGTTTGACGGCTCATTCTCTGAGAACACGTTGACTTTTGTCTTGACCCAACCCACATATGTCATTGCTGGGACTTACATGACTACTACAAGTGTTGTATTTACTATCATAAACTTATAAGCCATTTTCTTTTCTTTCACAGGTAAAATCAGACAATAACCATGCTGTTTTCAGCTCTGTTTTGTTTGTTTTCTTTCTGGGTATCATTCTGTGGAGGTGGAAATAGACTTTTTTTTTTCAATACATAAGAATTATTATCCTCACATTGAAATGCCTGAATAGTTATCTAGCCTCAAAATAATTGACAGAAAACCTTGGGTTTAGATTCCACATTCATTTTTCTTCACAAAAAATGTTTACTTTTGTTCTTTATCTCCAATAGTTTTTGTGCTGGAATCTTTTTTTTGTATTTTATTACTCTTGAATCCACAAAATCCCCAGGCAAGGGGAGAGCACTTTTAAAATTCCCAGGCACTGAACGGGTTAAATATCATACCTGCTTTTCCTTTCTGTCCTGTTTACAATGAATGTTTTCTGTTTTTAAACATCATACCTGCTCTTCCTTTCTGTCCTGTTTACAATGAATGTTTTCTGTTTTTAAACATCATGCCTACCTCTTCCTTTCTGTCCTGTTTACAATGAATGTTTTCTGATTTTTAAACATCATACCTACCTCTTCCTTTCTGTCCTGTTTACAATGGATGTTTTCTGTTTTAAACATCATGCCTACCTCTTCCTTTCTGTCCTGTTTACAATGAGTGTTTTCTGTTTTAAATATCATGCCTACCTCTTCCTTTCTGTCCTGTTTACAATGAGTGTTTTCTGTTTTAAACATCATACCTAGTCTTCATTTCTGTCCTGTTTACAATGGATGTTTTCTGTTTTTAAACATCATACCTACTCTTCATTTCTGTCCTGTTTACAATGGATGTTTTCTGGTTTAAACATCATACCTACCTCTTCCTTTCTGTCCTGTTTACAATGGATCTTTTCTGTTCTAAACATCATACCTACTCTTCTTTTCTGTCCTGTTTACAATGAGTGTTTTCTGTTTTAAACATCATGTCTACCTCTTCCTTTCTGTCCTGTTTACAATGGATGTTTTCTGTTTTAAACATCATACCTACTTCCTTTCTGTCCTGTTTACAATGGATGTTTTTAAACATCATACCTAGTCTTCATTTCTGTCCTGTTTACAATGAATGTTTTCTGTTTTTAAACATCATACCTACCTCTTCCTTTCTGTCCTGTTTACAATGAATGTTTTCTGTTCTAAACATCATACCTACTTCCTTTCTGTCCTGTTTACAATGAATGTTTTCTGTTTTTAAACATCATACCTACCTCTTCCTTTCTGTCCTGTTTACAATGGAATGTTTTCTGTTTTAAACATCATACCTACCTCTTCCTTTCTGCCCTGTTTACAATGAGTGTTTTCTGTTTTAAACATCATACCTACCTCTTCCTTTCTGTCCTGTTTACAATGGATGTTTTCTGTTTTAAACATCATACCTACTCTTCCTTTCTGTCCTGTTTACAATGAATGTTTTCTGTTTTAAACATCATACCTACCTCTTCCTTTCTGCCCTGTTTACAATGAATGTTTTCTGTTTTAAACATCATACCTACTTCCTTTCTGTCCTGTTTACAATGGATGTTTTTAAACATCATACCTACTTCCTTTCTGTCCTGTTTACAGTGAGTGTTTGTTTTCTGTCCAGGTCGCATTCTGTGAACAAATGTTAGGGGCGATACTTTTGTGGGTGTGACTACCTACTTCTTTTTTTTCTGTCCACATGTATATTTATTGTTGGTTTCCTTTTCAGCACTGTTTTCTGTATAAACAGGTCAGCAGTTTAGTGACTGGTTTTCTTTTAATTGAAAAAAAAAAAAACAAACCCAAAACATTGCATTTTTGTGTGTGTTTTTTTTGGTTCAAATAAAAGAAGCAAGAAGTAAAGCCTTCAAGACTCACGTGTGAATCGTGCTGAACAGGAAAATGAGAAATGGTTGGTTGGAGAGGGGTTGGGTTACCAGAACGTACATATACCAGTCCAAATGATATTTTAGCCCATCAACATTTTAGCTGTAGAAGACATCTATGTGTCTTTTTTCCATTCATTTATTTCTTCTTTCACACAGAATGATATGATAAGATGGGGTCGACAATTCATTCATCATTCTGACATCTTTTTCATACAGTACATTGATTGAGTTTATTTGTTGTTTCAGATAATGCGATACCCATATTCTGACATCTTTTTTCATACAGTACATTGATTGAATTTATTTGTTGTTTCGGATAATGCGATACCCATATTCTGACATCTTTTTTCATACAGTACATTGATTGAATTTATTTGTTGTTTCAGATAATGCGATACCCATATTCTGACATCTTTTTTCATACAGTACGTTGATTGAATTTATTTGTTGTTTCAGATAATGCGATACCCATATTCTGACATCTTTTTTCATACAGTACGTTGATTGAATTTATGTGTTGTTTCAGATAATGCGATACCCATATTCTGACATCTTTTTTCATACAGTACGTTGATTGAATTTATTTGTTGTTTCAGATAAGGCGATACCCATATTCTGACATCTTTTTCATACACTACATTAATTGAATTTATTTGTCGTTTCAGATAATGCGACACCCATATTCTGACATCTTTTTCATACACTACATTGATTGAATTTATTTGTTGTTTTGAATTTATTTGTTGTTTCAGATAATGCGATACCCATATTCTGACATCTTTTTTCATACAGTACGTTGATTGAATTTATTTGTCGTTTCAGATAATGCGACACCCATATTCTGACATCTTTTTCATACACTACATTGATTGAATTTATTTGTTGTTTTGAATTTATTTGTTGTTTCAGATAATGCGATACCCATATTCTGACATCTTTTTTCATACAGTACATTGATTGAATTTATTTGTTGTTTCAGATAATGCGATACCCATATTCTGACATCTTTTTTCATACAGTACGTTGATTGAATTTATTTGTTGTTTCAGATAATGCGATACCCATATTCTGACATCTTTTTTCATACAGTACGTTGATTGAATTTATTTGTTGTTTCAGATAATGCGATACCCATCAAGTCGTGGTTCAGCGACCCTCATGACACAGCCCTGCTTTGTCTGCTTCCAATGCTGGACGCTCTGCGCTTCTGCAGTGACGTGCGTTCAGTGTTGGGGCGCAATTTACACCTGCAGAAAACGTGTAACTAACTGCACACCTCTCAAGGTGTGCTGGAAACGTGTCACAAAGCAGCAGGATGTGTGTGTGTGTGTGTGTGTGTCCTCGTTCCTGCCTCATTCTCATTGTCATCGTCATCGTCGTTGCTGTTAATTGTGGATTGGTGAACTTGTTGCCTTCCTTCGCTGGTCTCTTCTGTCACCTCATCGCAGTTACCATGGAGAACAGTCAGGGCTGGTCGCTGGGTGATGGGGGTGTGTGTCTGTATGTGTGTGTGTGTGTGTGTGTGTGTGTCCATGTGTGAGAAAGAGAGAGAGCTAGAGTGAGAGAGTGGCGTTGCAAAAAACGAGAAACAGAATGACAGAGATCTGATTTAGAGCAATATTGTCTGGAGATTTTAGATATAATATGTGTGTGTGCAAGAGAGTGCTGGGGAGGGTTCTGTGTGTTTAGAGTGCTGTGGTTCATGTCTCTGTGAGACTTTAGATAGAATAGTTTAGATAGATACTCGGTGTTGATTGATTCATCATTGATTTAGTGTTGATTGCTTTGTAATTGGCTTTTATCAACTTTGACTTGATTGTGAATCCTGTTTTAAAATAGATATTTGTGCATGTCAGATGTGTTTATTTTTTGGATGTTTTTTGCACATAAAATATTTTTTTCTTTTGTTATTTTGAATTTTAGTTTACACAAACCCTTTTTTTTTTCTCTTATTTTTAAATTAAATTTGTGTTATGTCATTGTCAGCAATCTAAGTATGTCACTTTTAGCCAATAAGATACTCCAGTATATTAGAATTAAAACATCTTTAAAAAAAAAAAAGTATCCAAGAATAAGATGCGCTCATGTATTTTGCACGGTCAATTTATGATTGACTTGGTATTAAATATCGAAAGTCCGAAAGGAACTATCAAATCATGATTGTATAGAACTGACAATGTTAGTATCTTTCACTTAGTAACATTTTCAGAAGCATAAAAAGAAAGGAAAAAAAAAAGACTTGTTCACTAATAAATCAGATTCATCGTTATTATTGCATGAGGAATCTGAACTTGCAGATTCCATGTGAAGATAAGTTAACAAGCCTCTTCCAACTTGTTCAGTTGTTGACATTCAAGGTGAAGTATGCAGCACTACTTTCGTGCTCTGCTTAAGGTTGAAGTGTGTCAGTTGCTTTGTCGTCTGCGTTTGTTTCGGTGATGCCAGTATATTTTTAACCATAAAACTGAACTACATGGTCTGCGACCTTCAGTTTAAAAACAGAGTCATAGGATGTTCGCTTTGTTTTCTTTTCAAGCGGTCGTGAGTATAGATCTCTGCTCACTAACACAGGGAAGAATCAGCTGTTCTGTAGGATCGGCGATGGATTGACTGTGACTGTGACTGTGACACAGTTGGGTGTTTTTATTTCTGTGTAAACTTATTTCTTAACAGTACAAAATGATCCCAATTTTTTTTTTTCCTTCTTGAATATTGTTCTTTAATATTGTTTTTTTGAGCTTAAGTTATTTTGTGATATGTGCTGGAAAATCCTCACTTGTTCTGTAGCTAACTGTATCAGTCAGAACGGTTCATTCATGTGTGTGTGGGGTCAAGGTTGAGGAAAGAAATACCACTTCATAAACTGAAAATTACAGAAAGTGGAACAATAATGGCTCAGTAACATTGGAAGAGTTCATGCTGGCTTTTCATCTTTCTTTCTTCTTTATTCTTCATGCCTTTTTTAAGATTGGCTAATGCTTTTTTTTTTTTCTTGCTTTTTTTATTTTTATTTTTATTTTTATTTTTTTAGACAGGTGAGGTATGGGGTTGTAAGGTGAGATTCTTTCCCCTCCACCGACTGTCCGTTACTTGATTTACCTGGACACAGCATACCCCAGTGAAATGAGTGGAAGGAGGGACACTGATTTCGGACACAGCTGGACCAGATAACAAACATGAAACAGGGGAAATAAATTCTCTCTAGCCACTGGACGTGCAGACAGATCAGGGCGTACATTGTGGATGTTTATGAAGTGTTGGGGTGCTGTGGGTGCATGTGGGAGTACACCAGCTGATTCAGCAACAGACAGAAGGTGAACGCTGCTGACACAAACACATACTTGGGTTGGGCATTGACGTTTTTCAGTTGCATGTTTAACTCACTCAGTACGGCCAGTCCTCTCTTCTCCTGTACACAGACCCCTCGGATGTCCAGTGGGTGTCTGAATGACCCAACCTTTAGCTTCCGTCGTCAGAATTGTGGTATTCTCTGTCAACATTCACCTCTTCAGTATAAGAGCCTTCCACTTGCAATATTTTGATGGTGGTAATTGGGGTGAAACGCTGTTAACGTCGTCTCCTTCGCCGCTCGTATGGAGAGAGTTAATCACAGTGCACAGAAATGATTCATTCTAATAGAAGTAGGATAACCTAAATTTCAGAGTCTGAAAATAAATGTGTCGCACACCGTAAGATATATCCATTCCACCCCTAATAAAGTGTGTGAATATTTTAGTTGATTTACCACATTTTTAGAGACAGACATGACATTAATGTTTCTCAAAACACACAGAACATATTCATTCCATCCTCACGAAAGGAGTGAACTACAGCACTGTATCGGCTCTTTTCTTTCTTCCCACGTGCCATTCGTGAGTGGAATGAACTCCCAGCAAACACTGTTGAGGCAGACTCCCCCAGCAGCTTCAAAAGCAGAGTCACCTCTCACCTCAAGGTCGCCACTCTTGACAGTCTGGCTGCTGCCAAACTCCAAGAGTAGGCGAAACCACAGGATAAATTACAGCAGTTGTCAGGTATGAATGTGAGAGTGAATGTTTAGGTAAGTAGTGGGTAGGGGGAGTGCTGGAAGGAGGGCGCTGCGGCGGGGGGGTGCCAGGGGCCATCAGTAGGATGCCTGCCTGTCACTTCTCGCCCCCTCTGATCCAGTTAGTGGGCAGGAGGGAGAGTGTGAATGTGATGGAGTAAAAAAAATTTTTTGTCAAGCAACCGGTCTGTGGAAACCCCCCTCCAAAAATGTGGCAAAATAATCAACGTGTTGATTGTGGCTACACAACAGAAGAAGAAGAAGCTTCTGCATTCCAGGCCTGAAGTGAGACTGATACAGTGTTGGATTCAACGGTAGTGATCAGTATAATGCATTAAAGATGAACATTCGTAACTCATTTCCTCATTAGTAAAGACTGCTTTGATCCGAGGATGGTAAAAAACAAAAATATAAATTTTGTATGGATATCATTATTGTTGTTTTTTGTTATTTTGTTAATTTATTTTGATTTTGATAAAATAGTTACCTTTTTTTTTATGACAAGCCATTTTCTTTGAGCAGGTGGCACAAGGGAGATAATAGGGCTGTGTGTAAGAGAGAGGGATCCGTATCTTCAAGTTTCGCTTTATGAACAAGATTTCCCTGTGGGGATGCTGGGGGTCTTTCAGTATAAATAGCATCCCTGCCTTCTGGAAATTCTGTGCTAGAAATTTCCTCTTTTCTACCTCTGTCTTTGTTTCTGCTTTTTTTTTTTTTCTTTTTTTTTCTTTTTTTTTGTTGTTGTCTTTCTTCACTGTTGTCTCCTTTTTCTGCCTTCCCTGTCCATTCCCCATTCTTTTTAACACTTTTTCTCTTTTTCGCAGTCTGTGATGTACTATCTGCGCTGTTTTGCTCTGGCGATTAGGTAGTGGGATGTAAATACTGGGATGGGCACTAGCTGCCCATTCTGCAGTGTTATTTGCCTATATGGCCTATTTTATGTATTTTTTGGTTTGGTTTTGGAGTGTTTTTGTTTTTTTTTCCCCTTTTTTACCATTTTTTTGTAATCTGGGGATGATAAATTAAGCGGAATGGCTGGTGTCCTCTGCATGGCCTAGTCTTATTTGCCATAAAGAGCTAAATGGTTGGGATACTTTGTCATGAACTGTGTTTTGTTGGTTTGTATTAGTGGTTTTTTTTTGTAGATGTGACAGTTTTGTGTTGACGCGGTTGAGCTGTTGTATGGTTTGACAGTCCTGATATGGCCCTGTGTGGTCAGCTGGACTGTAAGCAACAAGAACAAGGACATGATGAATACACCTGTCATCAGACATGAATGGAGTCTCCCGTCGGACCGATGGATGAGTAGGCAGGCAGGCTTATCTGTCGGTGTGTGTCCTCATATGGGAGAAGAGGCCGATTCTGGATGCGCAGCACTTCCCACAGGTGTTGCAAGGGAAAACGTCTGCAGAAGTTGAGGTCTGCTTCCTTCGCTCACGCTTCTCCTTAATGGCCAGCGTTCTCTTGTTTTCAAACGTCTTTATGCCACTAGAGCACAGCATCCTGCAGCGTGAACGGTCAAGGGCATCAGTTTCCCAGGAAGCGATGTCTATGTCATAGGCTTTGAGATTTGTCTTCAAGGTGTCCTTGAAGCGCTTGCAGGGTCTTCCAATTTCACGGTGGCTTTCCTTCAGCTGACCATACAAAATCATCTTCGGGATCCTACTGTCTGTCATGCAGACAACATGTCCTGTCCAGCGTAGCTGGCACTGGATCAGCAGGCTTTCGATGCTGGGCAGGCTACTCCTCTCTAGGACCTGGAGGTTGGAGACCCTGTCTTGCCGAGAATCTTTCGTAGGCATCTCTGGTGAAACTGCTCAAGTTGTTGAATGTGACGGCGATACGTCATCCATGTTTCACAGCAGTACAACAAGGTGGTCAGCACAACAGCTCTGTAGGTTTTCATCTTGGTGCTGAGCCTGATGCCTTTGTTGTTCCACAGCCTGTTGTTGAGTCTGTCAAACATGATGACTACACATGTCATCAGACATGAATCAGCCTGTCATGTACTTTATGGCCACAGCTACGGTATGATGGGTTCACTGTCATGTAGGCAGTAGGCACGTAGGCATGATTTTAACACCTTGGATGCAAGGAATCCCATTATTTATGATACGAAGAATAACACATGAAATAGAACGAAACACCTAAGATTGATGAACACATTTTAAATCAAAGAAGATGAATAGATTTTAAAATTGTTTTTCCATCCGTTAATCTGCATATTGTTGCACACAAAACGACGGAATGATTTTGATCCGTTCACCAGCTGATAGAAAAAAAAAAATCAGAAAGCTTGGGACAAATTAAGTTGTGTGAACGATTTTTCTGCAGTCTTTTCTACCCATCCTCCCTCAGTATGTTTTTTGTTTCAGTGCTATTTCTTCTGCATTGGAAAAAATGAATTCATTTAAAAAAAAAAAAAAAAAAAAAGGAAAACCCTGAGAATAAATGCGATATTTACGTTTACTTCTAACTACAACGAAAACACAAAAACCACATCCGTTTTTTGTTCTTATTCTTGAGCACATGTACACAGATATATATATATATATATATATATATATATATATATATATATATTATCTCTACTAAATTGTTAAGTCTTGGATTTGATTTCAATTTTTTAAGAAATAAGATAACAAAAATTGAGTCATGTATGATGTAGCAATTGTCGTATTTGTGTTTGCCCAGTCCTTACAAAATTTTTCTTTTGATTTTAATTTTTTGATCAAATAAATTCATATTCTTATTTTGATCAGATGATCATGTCGCAGGCATTTTGGTGATTCTAATGTATTCAGGCATGCATACACACCTTATGCATGCATACTTACATACACTTGTGTTCACACACACATATACACAAATCAGTATGCACATATCTGTTTGTGATTGCTTTACTGATAGGTTTTTTGTACTCTGATTATCTGTGGCTTGATTGTTTTACAGCCAGATTACTCATGCTTGGTTTGTTTCAGATATGGATTATTTATGCTTTGGTTGCTTGACAGAAAAATTATTGCTGCGTTGTTTTTTTTTAATTAAAAAAACTTTGGTGTTTCAAAATGATGTGTGGAAGGACACTTGGTTCCTGCGACTTTGACTGAACATTGTGCGACTTTGTTAGAACTGTTCCTCGGTTTTTAAGAAATGTTCAGGAGACAGTGTGCATCCGTCTACATTTCTGTGCACGTTTGCATGCAAAGAACCCATAGCCCTGCATTGCAATATTTATCACATGAGGTAGTAATCAGTGCACAGTGTGTGTGTGCTTTGAATGGTTTGCTGTACACTGCACAGGTGTGCCTTGGTTTCCACAGTATTTTTTTTTTTGTCCAATATTATTTTATAATCTTTCGTGTCTGTCAAGAGGTTGTTTTGTGTTCTTTATCACATGTCATAAGGCGGGCACTGTGTGATCTCTGTGACAGAATTTTTTTTTTTTAATAGTTTATTTGTTGAATGTCTGCGCTGGATGTATGTGTTCCTTTTACTGTTTGTTAAAAACATAAACATGCTGCATTTTTAAGGATAGTCTGATTTTGTTGGTTGAACTTAGATGGGAACACAATGGAGATACCGGTATCGTGTGTATGCTTTTTATGTATGATTGTGCCTTTAAAAAAAAAAAAAAATTTTTTTCAAAATGCTTTGTTATGTCTTTTCACTCAGAGATCATTTTCCATCTTTTGTTTTGGGAAGGACCAAGTCACTGTAGAGAAAATGCATTGGTCGTTAATTATAGGGAATCATTTGTCAAGAATATCCACTTTGTTGCATATTAGTTTTCTAAAAGTATTTTTGAGATGTTTTTTTTGTCTTTTTGTCTTATTTCTGTCATTGTGTTTGTGTGTGCTGTGTCTCTCAGCATCTGTCACTTAATTGTCTGGACATGTAACTTTGACTTTAGTTCTTCTGTAAGTTCCTTTTTGACTCACTTGTGTAAACAAAGTGAGTCTATGTTTTAACCCGGTGTTCGGTTGTCTGTGTGTGTGTGTGTCTGTGTGTCTGTGGTAAACTTTAACATTGACATTTTCTCTGCAAATGCTTTGTCAGTTGACACCAAATTAGGCATAAAAATAGGAAAAATTCAGTTCTTTCCAGTCATCTTGTTTAAAACAATATTGCACCTTTGGGATGGGCACAAAAAAAAAAAAAAAAAAAAAATGAAGCCTAATTATATGCAAACTGCATTTACTGTTATATTCATATTTTTTGTATTCTCTAAACTTGGCACTTTGATCTGATATTCTGACCCAACAACAAGAGCAGTCATTATTATCATTTTATGTTCAAACAGGAACTTTTTTTGCTAAGCATGGAAGTTTTATTTATTTTGCAAACATTTATGGTGCAGATAGTAAAAAAGGGAAATTACTCTGTAATTAATGCTAGGGGGCTTAATTTGCTCTAAACTGATCTTTCTCATCTTTGAAATTATACTCAATACATAAAAAGCTTGGATTTTTTTTTTTTAAAGTGTATCACAAGTGAGTCTTGAAGGCCTTGCCTCTCTTGTTTTGCTTGTTTTTACACACAAGTCAGAGTAAGTTGTGTGACTACGTGTCTAGGATTGGGTGGTTCTGTGAGGTTCAGGCAAGAAACGGACTGTGTTCTTGGTTTTGTCACTCTGGTTGTTGATACTGCCCTTTTACTTAAAAACAAACAAACAAACAAAAAAAAACAAAAAACAAAAACAGAAGTGATTCTCATGTTAGACTTGTGAAGAAATCTTTAACTCTCTCCATACGAATGGCGAAAGAGACGACGTCAACAGCGTTTCATCCCAATTACCATCATCAAAATATTGCAAGCAGAACGCTCTTATAAGGAAGAGGTGAATGTTGACAAAGAATACCACAGTTCTGACGACGGAAGCTAAAGGTTGGGTCATTGAGACACCCACTGGACATCCGAGGGGTCTGTGCAGAGGAGAAGAGTGGACTGGCCGTACTGAGTGAGTTAAATTCAGAATTTAAAAAGAAGACATTTAAAAGTGGAAATGATCATCAAGGGAAAAGAAGCATTTCTGGTGTTAACATTATCTGGTTATGCCGAATTTTCGTAGGATACTAGTGACATGAACATGCTCCCCCCGTGGGGATGCCGGAGGTCTTTCAGTATAAATAGCATCCGCGCCTCCTGGAAATTCTGTGCTAGAAATTTCCTCTTTTCTACCACTCACTTTGTTTCTGCTTTTTTTTTTTTTTTCTTCTTTCTTCACTGTTGTCTCCTTTTTCTGCCTTCCCTGTCCATTCCCCTTTCTTTTTACAAGCAAGCCTTGACACTTTTTTTTCTCTTTTTCACAGTCTGTGATGTACTATCTGCGCTGTTTTGCTCTGGCAATTAGGTAGTGGGATGTAAATACTGGGATGGGCACTAGCTGTCCATTCTGCAGTGTTATTTGCCTATATGTTTTTTTTATGTATTTTTTGTTTCGCTTTGAAGTATTGCTTTTTCCTTTTTACATTTTTTTGTAATCTGTGTATGATAAATGAAGGCGAATGGCTGGTGTCCTCTGCATGGCCTAGTCTTGTTTGCCATAAGGAGCTAAATGGTTGGGATACTTTGTCATGAACTTGCGTTTTGTCGGTTTGTTTTAGTGTTTTTTTTTTTTTTGTAGATGTGACAGTTTTGTGTTGATGCGGTTGAGCGTTTGTACGGTTTGACTGTCCTGAAATGGCCCTGTGCGGTGGGCTGAACGAAAAGCAACAAGAACAAGAACATGAACAAGTTGCTTGGAGTGTTCAGCAAATAAGGAACAAAGTAGTGTAAAAGTATAGGATTTGTAGCAACAAAAAGTGACCTGCACGCTTTCTTTTTTCTTCTTTATGATAGTCAGTCGTGTCCGACTATGACCATCAGAACGGCAGAGGAGGCAACTGCTGTTCTGACTATTTGGGCTAGAATTTGATTATTGTGGAGAGTGTCTTGCCCAAGTACATCCCCACTCTCTCGGCCAAAAGGGTTTTAGGACAGTCAGCGTTGGGATGGTTCCCAAAGGCCAAGCAGCCCCCAAGGCTGCAGCACTAAGAGCCAGTGCAATTTTGCCACCTAGTTTGAGAGTCACAGTCCTTCACAAAAGACTAAGCTGTAAATGGTCTCCCATTGACTGGAGAAACCATTGATAATACAGCTCTCACTTTGCTGTTGGCCCAAATGTAAACTTATGTCAATCTGTGATATAAGCTGAGTGTTACGATGATACAAAGATAATCATGATGGTTAAAGAAAAAGAAATAATAATGATGATGATAATCTTGAAAAACAAAGGAAATTAAAGCAAAGATAAAAAACATCATCAGCATGAGCACAGCTGAACGTCAGCACATTATGTTGCAAAACATCAGCTCAGGAAAACTTAACTATTATGATTGTCAGTTTGCTTGTGACACTTCCTTTGCAATTTTAAGGATGTTTGAATTTCAGTCTGTGGCTTTTGTGATTGGCTGAGTGATGAGGTACAAAATACAATAAGTGTGTGGTTCATCCGTCGGGATCGACGAGGACCATCTAGTCATCCTGGGGGTGGGTGGGTTGGGCTCTGTGGGTGCGCAGATGACTGGTCAGGCCAATCCGCGCCCAGAAGGTTCTGATGCAGTGTGGACAGGGGATGGTGGCGGCTGTTGGGGACTTGCTGGCACTGCTTTTCCTGGCCTGTCTGCGTTGCTCTGCTGCAGCGATTCTGTTGGCCTCACAGGATTTGGCGCCTTTGTGGACAGCTGAACGCCACTTTGGTCTGTCCATTGCATTCAGCTCCCATGTGTCGTGACTGATGTTGAAGGCCTTCAGAGAAGCTTTCAGAATGTCTTTGAAGCGCTTCTTTTGGCCTCCATGGGAGCGCTTGCCATGTTGGAGTTCACCGTACAGCAGTTTCTTGGGGAGCCGGTGGTCTGGCATGCGAACTACATGGCCTGCCCAGCGCAGCTGGGCCTGCATCAAGATGGTGTAGATGCTGGGCAAGTTTGCACGAGTGAGCACCTCTGTGTCAGGGATCTTCCTCTTGCCACTTTATGCCGAGAAGTATAAATGCCTGACTGGCTCTCTCTGTCTTCTGTTCAGTGGGCACCCATTTTGAACCTGTTGGTGGCCTTGTGTCTGTCGTGTTTGATGGTAACACCACATGAGGAACACAGGCCGGTGTCAGTGTGTTGCAGCACACACTGCAGGACAGGTGTTGTGGCAACAGTCAGGTGTGTGGCAACAGTCAGGTGTGTGGCAACAGTCAGGTGTTGTGGCAACAGTCAGGTGTGTGGCAACAGTCAGGTGTTGTGGCAACAGTTAGGTGTGTGGCAACAGTCAGGTGTGTGGCAACAGGTGTTTGGCAACAGTCAGGTGTTGTGGCAACAGGTGTGTGGCAACAGTTAGGTGTGTGGCAACAGGTGTTTGGCAACAGTCAGGTGTGTGGCAACAGTCAGGTGTTGTGGCAACAGTCAGGTGTGTGGCAACAGTCAGGTGTTGTGGCAACAGGTGTGTGGCAACAGTTAGGTGTGTGGCAACAGTCAGGCGTGTGGCAACAGTTAGGTGTGTGGCAACAGGTGTTGTGGCAACAGTTAGGTGTGTGGCAACAGGTGTGTGGCAACAGTCAGGCGTGTGGCAACAGTTAGGTGTGTGGCAACAGGTGTTGTGGCAACAGTTAGGTGTGTGGCAACAGTCAGGTGTTGTGGCAACAGTCAGGTGTGTGGCAACAGTTAGGTGTTGTGGCAACAGGTGTGTGGCAACAGTCAGGTGTGTGGCAACAGTCAGGTGTTGTGGCAACAGTCAGGTGTGTGGCAACAGTCAGGTGTTGTGGCAACAGTCAGGTGTGTGGCAACAGTCAGATGTTGTGGCAACAGTCAGGTGTTGTGGTGTTGTGGCAACAGTCAGGTGTGTGGCAACAGGTGTTGTGGCAACAGTCAGGTGTTGTGGCAACAGTCAGGTGTGTGGCAACAGTCAGGTGTTGTGGCAACAGTCAGGTGTGTGGCAACAGTCAGGTGTTGTGGCAACAGGTGTGTGGCAACAGTCAGGTGTTGTGGCAACAGGTGTTTGGCAGCAGTCAGGTGTGTGGCAACAGTCAGGTGTGTGGCAACAGTGCAACAGTTAGGTGTGTGGCAACAGTTAGGTGTGTGTGTAGCTGATCATTCTGTGACAGCATGTCATGACTCTTGTCAGGTGTGGTCAGATATTGTCATCATAGTCACATGGCAGCATAACACTTTGATCGTGGAGGTTGAGAGGGGGCGTAAAGAATTGAAAATGGATGTTTGGGAAGGGGGGGTGTGTGCTTTTTTTTTATGGTCTAATAAAATCCTGAACACAAGGCACTGTGACGACGAAGAGCAGAGATGCTGTTGAGGTGTTAACTGTGATAATGAAGGAAATCAAAGCAGAGATATCAGGGGGGCAGTTGTCTCATGTTGCAGGTCTGAAGTGGGTTTGTGTATGACAGTGTTAGATTTGACATGGCAGAAAATTGCACATGGTGTACTTGCAAAGTAGAATGTCACATCTAACATATCAGGTTAACAGTTTTACAGCCTGTGTAACCACTGACAAGTGAAATGGATGTAAGACACCTCACATGTGCCATGTCCTTCTCCTGTCGTAGAAATTTCACTTCCACGTGTTCAGGGACTTTCACTACTCGATTAGTTTAAAACAATGATGTTGCAGATGTTGCATAGAAATTGTTCATCAGTTATAGAAAGCACACTCTAGACAGATCAATACTTCACATTTTATGCTTGGTTTGGACATTGAAATGTTGAAGTAAGGTTGGGCAATGTGTACAGAAGATGAAGTCTGTCTGAAGTCAGAGGAGCACCATTTAAAACAGGTACAGACAGGACATTTGAAGCAGACCTTGTTCAGCTCAACTCCAAGACAAACAGCTCACATGTTGAGTATTACAGATATACTTTCACTTATACACAACTGAATTTCATTTGTTTGTTTTTTTTAACTCACTCAGTACGGCCAGTCCTCTCTTCTCCTCTACACAGACCCCTCGGATGTCCAGTGGGTGTCTGAATGACCCAACCTTTAGCTTCCGTCGTCAGAATTGTGGTATTCTTTGTCAACATTCACCTCTTCAGTATAAGAGCCTTCCGCTTGTAATATTTTGATGGTGGTACTTGGGGAGAAACGCTGTTAACGTCGTCTCTTTCGCCGTTCGCATGGAGAGAGTTAAAACGTGGAAAATAGATAAATAAAGTAATCTCTAGAAACACTGAAGACAAGCGCAACATCCAAGTGGTTAAAGCGTTGGACTTTCAATCTGAGGGTTCCAGGTTCATCGCCTGGTGGGTGGGGTAGGTATGGGTAATTGCGAACAGCGTGTAATTGCGAACAGGGTGTAATTGCATGTAATTGCGAACAGTGTGTAATTGTGAACAGGGTGTAATTGCGAACAGCGTGTAATTGCATGTAATTGCGAACAGCGTGTAATTGCGAACAGCGTGTAATTGCATGTAATTGCGAACAGCGTGTAATTGCAAACAGGGTGTAATTGCGAACAGGGTGTAATTGCGAACAGCGTGTAATTGCATGTAATTGCGAACAGGGTGTAATTGCGAACAGCGTGTAATTGCATGTAATTGCGAACAGGGTGTAATTGCGAACAGGGTGTAATTGCGAACAGCGTGTAATTGCGAACGATTCGTATACGGCCCCACTTCAAAGTGTTCTTGACCGTCGCATTTCACAATTTAACGTCTGCTTCGACCGTTTTCTTATACCTTAATTAGTATCCGTTTCCAAGAGCCAGTCAAACATCAGCTGTTTCTGGCTGTTTCCACGTTCTTTCTTCTCTTCGTGCACCACTAACGACCAAGATGACAAACATGCTCTCAAAATCCTAAAATCAACAGAAGCAAGCTGTAGGACTTGAACTTTGACACGGTTTAAAATAGTTGATTTGATCGGATATGCTGATAGTGCATAACCAGCGCTGGGAAAAATTAAGAAAGCATATATGTGACAGATCAGAACGTCAGTTTTGACAGGAATCTGCAAAATAGTGTCATTTGCAATTAGACCATAGGATATTTTGACCCAAGTCTACTTGCGAACGATGCTGTACAGCTACTGAGCACTTCTAAAATGGTGCGTTTGTGTGCGGTATGGGGTGTGTGTGTTTAAATGTCTTTTTGTGTGTTTGTGTGCATGTGTGATCAAAAACACGTGGTGCGGTGTTCCAATAATACGTTATGTCTAATGAGTTAAAGATCTGCTCCTGTTTTGATTATCTACATGTACCCAAAGCCACTGTTCGCAATTAGACTTGCCCGTTCGCATTTGCCTTCCGGCAGCCCTGTTATTTCAACATCGACAAAACGTTGAAAAGAATGAGCAGACGAACTTTTTCTGGTACAACCAGTCGGAGAAAGTCTTTTAAACAAAAGAACGACGTTTTACTTTTGTACGACATGTTACCTTTTCAGTATACACGTTGAGCTGGTTGCTTCGACTGGATCATTGGCAATTACCCACATACCCTAAAGGGTGGAGAATTTTTCTGATCTTCCAGGCCGTGTGATACACAGACCTGCTAGTGCCTGAACCTCCTTTATGTGTATGCACAGGTTGAAGATCAAATACACATGTTAAAGATCCTGTAATCCATGTCAGTATTTGGTGGGTTATGGAAACACGAACATACCTGGCATGCACCCCACTGAAAATGGAGTATAACTGCCAACATGACGGGGATAAAAACGGTCATACAGGTAAAAGTTTACTTGTGTATACAAGTGATCGTGTGAGTCACAACCCACGAATGACCAAAGAGAGAGAGAGAGAAAGAAAAAGAAACATTGAAAAGTATTAATTGACAAGAGCCAGAACTGATCTTAAAAAAAAAAAAAAAAAAAAAAAGTCAAGGAAAGTATTGACCAACAACTGAACAAGTGCAAGTCCAGTGTACATGAACTGTAGTGATTCCCTCTTTAATCTCTTATTTCAATCACTGACACACAGGTATCAGTAAATTATATATTATCTAGTGAACAGGAAAATACTAGATCTATTTAACCAGAAACGGGGACACATTATTTTGAGTTGATGATGTGTCTGTTATGTGGGATAATGTGTCTGTTCTCCGTTATTATGTGTGTCATCTGGTATAATGTTCTGTAACCACACCCACAAAAGGAAAGCCAAATATAATGATATGATCTCCCTGTGGAGTGGTTACCTGGTTCACCATAATCTGTGTACACTTGTAAAGGGCAGTTGTGCCAAACGTTTTGCATCTGTCCTGGTGTCGTTGACACAAATAAAGTTCAAATTTCATAACGATCTGTTATAATGTATGTCGTAAGAGTGATGGATAAATAGGATCAGTATACGGAATGTAACATAATTATGTACAATAGTTGTGTACTTTGTGTGGATCTAAATGGATATCCAGACTACATCTTACTTCGATCTGTGCGGTGTGGAGAGCCATATATATTCTTTTAACTACTTTGCGATGATTTTAGACAATACAATAATTCCATGCTAATCCACACCTTATTTTTCACCTGTATCTCTCTTTGTCCCTGATCAGTGTCAGTAACTCAGGTGTTCAGATTTTTTTTTTTTTTCTTTTTTTCTTAAAATATGATATTTAGTAGAAATCTAGTGAAAATATCTCCAAAATGAGTGTCACAGATTTACATACGATATGATACAGAAATAAATATATTGTGCTGTTATTGTTAAAATGTGAACAATGTAACAACATGTAACCAAGTGGTGAAGGGTAGACATTTTTTTTTTTTTTCATCTCCCAGGGCAGTGGGTATGCAGCAGACCTGCTGGTGCCTGAACTGTCTGTAGGTCATTGTGACTGCAGAAAATGAAATACATGTGTTAAAGATTACACAGTCCTTGTGAGACAGCTTGCTGGTGTGTGGAAACTTGAAATGGATTGAATCATGATGGAATCGTCAGCAAACTGATTTTGTTACAAAAAGAGCAAGAAAAAGATCACTGATATGAACATGAAACTTAAAAACATGTTGCGGATAAGTGAATGTGCATATGCAAACTTGTTCATCTGTTTCAGTTTTATTCATTTATCCATCAGTCATCCCCTTTTTGACTCAGATTGACTGTATATAATCTATGTTGTAAGTTTTTTTATTTCTTGCAATGTTATGTTTATTTAAATTTTGCTTTACCTGTTTAAAAAAAAGAAAAATTGGTGGCGGTTCTGTCTAGTTAAGTGTAAGTTTGTGGGCTGTGTACCATTGTTAAAGGCTGTGTTATGGATGAGTTGGTCCTCTGTTTTTTTCTTGTTTTTTTCCCCCTCCCGCCCCCCCCCCCCCCCCCCCACCCCCCGCCCCCTTCCTCCCCCACCCCCCGCCCCCTCCCTCCCCCATATATAACAGCAGATGATTGGGTACATTATGCCTTGTGCTTTGGTTTACTGCTTGCTTAAACAGTGATCAGTGTGTGTGTGTGTGTGTGTATTTGTATGTGTCTGCACACAGCGTATGCACTTGCAAGAGGGTTTGTGTGGTGATGTTGTGCATGAAGTGGAGTGATGGCCTAGAGGTAACGCGTCCACCTAGGAAGCGAGAGAATCTGAGCGCGCTGGTTCGAATCACGGCTCAGCCGATGATATTTTCTCCCCCTCCACTAGACCTTGAGTGGTGGTCTGGACGCTAGTCATTCGGATGAGACGATAAACTGAGGTCCCGTATGCAGCATACACTTAGCGCACGTAAAAGAACCCACGGCAACAAAAGGGTTGTTCCTGGCAAAATTCTGTAGAAAAATCCACTTCGATAGGAAAAACAAATAAAATTGCACGCAGGAAAAAATACACAAAAAAAATGGGTGGCGCTGTAGTGTAGCGACGCGCTCTCCCTGGGGAGAGCAGCCCGAATTTCACACAGAGAAATCTGTTGTGATAAAAAGAAAATACAAATATAAATACAAATACAGGTCTCTTCTTTTCTTCACCACTTTCTGTCCAGCCCTTTGCGCTCCTTGCTGTTCTTGATTTGTGTATGTGGTTACTTTTTTTTTTTTTTCCCTGAACTTTGATTTTTCATTATCTATCCCACATTGCTTGTTCAGATTATTCCGTTCTTTGCACGTGCGGTTTATGCATCATCTGTGTGTGTGTGTGTGTGTGTGTGTGTGTGTGTGTGTGTGTGTGTGTGCTTGCTCGTGTGAGAGAGAGAGAGAGCACTTGTATACTCGTGTGTATTCCTTTCTTGCCTCCCACTTCTTGTTGTTTCTCTCCTGTTTTGGACTGGCTGCAAAATGCAAGTCAGTGTGTCACGAATGACTGCGAAATATGTTGCATATTATAGTTGTCTTGTAGATTCTTCTTCTTCTTCTTCTTCTGCATTCACTCGTATGCACACGAGTGGGCTTTTACGTGTATGACCGTTTTTACCCTGCCATGTAGGCAGCCATACTCCGTTTTCGGGGGTGTGCATGCTAGGTATGTTCTTGTTTCCATAACCCACCGAACGCTGACATGGATTACAGGATCTTTAACGTGTGTATTTGATCTTCTGCTTGCATATACACACGAAGGGGGTTCAGGCACTAGCAGGTCTGCATATATGTTGACCTGGGAGATCGTAAAAATCTCCACCCTTTACCCACCAGGCGCCGTCACCGTGATTCGAACCCAGGACCCTCAGATTGACAGTCCAACGCTTTAACCACTCGGCTGTTGCTCCCGTCTTGTAGATGACCTGTGTTGTGTTTACACAGTTATGTTGTGCTGTTTTCAGTTTTCGTTGTGCAGCTGGGAAAAAGATACACATGCTGATGAGAAATCAGTATGTCAAATAATACCTTATTTGTAAATCTGTTGTTTCAGAATACGTCTTATATTTGTAAATGTGAGTAGCTTGTTCGTAAAGATGCTGTGTTGATGGAAGTTCTGTGTATCTCACCACTGCCCCCAGTAGGGATGCTGGGGGACTTTCAGTATCAATAGCATCCCCACCTGGAAATTCTGTGCTAGAAAATTCTTCTTTTCTGTCCCTCTTTATTTCTGTTTTTTTTTCTTTTTTTTTCTTTCTTCACTGTTGTCTCCTTTTTCTGCCTTCCCAATCCATCCCCCCCCCCCCCTTTCTTTTTTGAGCAAGCCTTGACAAATTTTTCTCTTTTCCGCAGTCTATGATGTACTGTCTGTGCTGTTTTGCTCTGGCGATTAAGTAGTGAGATTTAAACACCGGGATGGGCACTAGCTGCCCATTCTACAGTGCTGTTTGTGGATATGGCCTTTTTTCTATATTTTTTGTTTGGCTTTTAAGTATTGTATTTTTTTTTCCTTTTTTATTATTTTTTTTGTAATCTAGGGGCCCCTGTGGCGATGCCGGGGGTCTTTCAGTATAAACAGCATCCCCGCCTTCTAGGAATTCTGTGCTAGAAATTTCCTCTTTCCTATCACTCTCTTTGTTTCTGCCTTTTTTTCTTTCTTCACTGTTGTCTCCTTTTTCTGCCTTCACAGTCTGTTCCCCCCCCCCCCCCTTTTTTTTGAGCAAGCCTTGACAAATTTTTGACTCACTTGTGTAAACAAAGTGAGTCTATGTTTTAACCTGGTGTTCGGTTGTCTGTGTGTGTGTGTGTGTCTGTGGTAAACTTTAACATTGACATTTTCTCTGCAACTACCCTGTCAGTTGACACCAAATTTGGCATAAAAATAGGAAAAATTCAGTTCTTTCCAGTCATCTTGTTTAAAACAATATTGCGCCTCTGGGATAGGCACAAAAAAAGAAAAAAAGAATGAAGCCTAATTATATGCAAACTGCATTTACTGTTATATTTATATTTTTTGTATTCTCTAAACTTGGCACTTTGATCTGATATTCTGACCCAACAGCTAGAGGAGTCATTATTATCATTTTTTGTTCAAACAGGAACTTCTTTTGCTAAGCATGGAAGTTTTATTTATTTTGCAAACGTTTTGGTGCCGGTAGTAAAAAAAAAAAAAAGGGAAATTACTCTGTAATTTATGCTAGGGGAGTTAATTTGCTTTAAACTGATGTTTCTCATCTTAAACATTACATTTTGAAATTATACTCAATACATAAAAAGCTTGGATTTTTTTTTTTAAAGTGTATCACAAGTGAGTCTTGAAGGCCTTGCCTCTCTTTTCCGCAGTCTATGATGATGTACTGTCTGTGCTGTTTTGCTCTTAGGTAGTGAGATGTAAACACTGGGATGGGCACTAGCTGCTTATTCTGCTGTGTTATTTGCCTATAAGGCCTGTTTTTATGTATTTTTTGGTTGGCTTTGTTTTTTTTTTCCTTTTTTATGATTTTTTTTTTTTTTTTGTAATCTGGGGATGATAAATTAAGCGGAATGGCTGATGTCCTCAGCATGGCCTTGTCTTATTTGCAATAAGGAGTTAAATGGTTGGGATACTGTGTCATGAACTGTGTTTTGTTGGTTTGTTTTCATGGGTTTTTTTGTTTTTTTGTTTGTAAATGTAACAGTTTTGTGTTGATGCAGTTGAGCATTTGTATGGTTTAACAGTCCTGATATGGCCCTGTGCGACAAGAACAAGAACAATCTGGGGACGATAAGTTAAGCGACATCCTCAGCACGGCCTAGTCTTATTTGCCCTAAGCAGCTTAATGGCTAAGATAATGTGTCATGCACTGTGTTTTGTGGGTTTGTCTAGGTGATTTTTATTTTATTGACTCGCTTGTGTAACAAAGTGAGTCTTTGTTTTTACCCTGTGTTCAGTTGTCTGTCTGTGTGTCTGTCTGCATGTATGTCTGTGGTTGACTTTAACATTGGCATTTTTTTAGAAATACTTTGTCTGCCAATACCAAATTTGACTTAGACATTGTAGAGAAAAAAAAAATCGTCACAGTCATACCAATAATACATTATTAGGTTGTAAGTCTCCTGAATTAAGTGGTAGTTCCATATCATTAATGGTTTATTTCGTTGAGGCTCAGTGTGGAATTGGAAAACACCATATTACCACTTCCCAGTTTCCAGAACGTAGCGCTGTGCTTGGTAAGAAGACGGCATGGCCTCATTTTTCTTGTTCCGCAAATAAAAGAAGAGAAATAGAAATTCTGGACAGAACACATACAGTGACGCTAAATACACCATCTTTTACTGTATATGAATATTCCAATGTGGACACAGAATGAACTAGAATGAACTTGAAAGAAAAAATTGAATTGACCGTTTCACTGTTTCATGTCTAGGCTGGTCTGTGCTGATCTTGTTTTTTTTTCTTGTTTGCAATTGAAAGGAAAAGATTTAGCAGATTTATCATGCTAAATAACAACATGACTTGCTATCATTTTTTAACGTCATTGGTGGAGCACAGGTCAGCGCAGTTCATCAGACTGTTTCCTCCTGCTGCAGCATGCTTGGTTCCAGTCTGCTTGATGGCTTTTTAAAAATTTTTAAAATATTTTTTTGATTAACCTGAAGCTTTATGATATCAAATACAGAACACATTTTACTGATTAAATTTTTTTTTTAGAAATGAATTATATATATATATATATTTTTATTTTATTTTTTTTTTTAGTGTTTATCACAGGTGTGTTGAAGGCCCAGCCTGTTTTGATTGATTGATTGATATGGATACTTACATAGCACCTATCCTCGGTCGGAGACCAAGCTCTAAGCGCTTTACAAACACGGGGTCATTTGCACAACAGGCTGCCTACCTGGGTAGAGAGCCGACTGACGGCTGCCATTTTTAGTGCTCGTCTGTTGTCATAAAAAGAAATACAAATACATGGTGCACACACACAGCAACAACACTGAACACAAGGCATGTTGGTGAGAGCACAAAATGAAGTGCACAACCATTCCTAGCTTTGTGCAAAGGGGAGGTTACCTACTCCCGGGAGGTTATCAGCCGTAGTTACTTTCGTTTTCTCCGCATAGGCGGATAGTAGTAGTTTGCACAGGACAGGAATGTCAGACCCCTGCCAGAGTCTGCACTAGTTGGGTCACGGTAAGTATGTTATTTAAACGTAATTTTAGATAGAAAATTTCCTTTTGTTTTTATATGTTCGTGTTCTTACTGTACATTTTTTTCCCCCTGCATCACGAAACCACATTTATCTTTCGTTAAAAAGGAATCCGTTCAGAAAATCGGCATTCATTATGAACTGTCTCTTTTAATCATTATGTGAAGTGACTCGCCTGGTACAACAGTAGTTGCATAAAGTCTTGGGATTTTAGACCTCCTTCAACAGTTTCACAATTCCTACTGTTAACTGATCCAAAAATATTTTTAACTAACAAAAGCTGGTCAGAAGATGAAAGGAAATTATTCTCACCTGAACTGCATACAGTAAAGTGAATGTATTAGTTTGTAACCTTTGACATTAGTGAGCAGTGTACTGGTTTCAATTGTTATTGATTTATCACTGAATGCACAGTTTGTGTGTGTGTGTGTGCGTGTTTGTGTGTGTGTGTGTGTGTGTGCTTACTTGCTTGTTGGTATGTGCATGTGTGCACATAAGATGCATTCATTCTTTTCTGAATTAGAATGCACGTGTGTGTGCAGTTCAGAGAGGTATGTGTACATCAAACAGTACGTATTGCCTGTACATATGTAAGCACGGCTGCATTAAAAGTAATGATGCGGTGAAAGCAGTGTCCATCCTGTACAAATGTCTAGTGACAAAACCAGAAGTATGTAAACCCTCTATGTACACATAGTTTTGACTTGTACTGTCAGTTTATACCTACACTGAGGAAGCAGCAGAGAGGAATAAGTTAACTGTTGATGATGTTCTCTTTATATTGGTTTGTACCAAGCCATGCTGTCATAATTTTTGTTGTTGTATTTTGTCTTTCCATTTCTTAGTCTGTGTTATAATATTATTATTGTTGTCAGTGTCTGTGTTGTTGCTGTTATTATGAAGCATCTCACACTTTGTGTTCTGTTTGGTGTTTGTATTTCATCTTTACACTTCATATTTGATGTGATGTTGTTGTTTTTTTTTTATTGTCTGACCATTTCCGTATGTGTACACATTTATATTGTGTTTTCCCATTTACATTCTCTGTGATGTTTAGCAGTGTTTCTTAACATTTCAGTGTTTTTTTTGTGTTTTTTAAGTAATATATTGGGGTTTTTTTTATGTTGTATTTTCTGTTAGTTTGATTGGAGCTTTCCAGTGTGTGTGTGTGTGTGTGCGTGTGTGTGCGTGCATGCATGCGCATGCATTTCTATTATGCATGAAGACACTACAGTTTGTTTTCAGAGATACTATTCCTATTATTTTGATTTCTTTTATTTGATGCATTTTGTGTTATTTTAACATTTTGTAACTTTTTCCTTTTCTTGATACAGGCAAGCTCATGTGTGGAAAAAAAAAAAAGAAACATAAAAGAAGTTAAAGCATTATTTAATGATTCTGCAATTCACGCGCGCACACACACACACACACACATCATCATCTGTGAACCTGCCTGCTTCTCAATGGCGGTGTTGCAGAACATGTGTTGTCTGTCCTGTTTTTGAGGGTTATATTTCCATTCTAAAATGTTTTTTTAATTACTCCATTATAAATTCTCTAAAGGTTTTGGTCAAGTTTATTCAAGATAACTGTAACACACAACCAGGGCCCTGTTCAAAAACTGCTTTTTCTTTTTTTTTTCTTGTTTCTTGTTTCTTTTTTTTTTTTTTGGTGGTGGTGTTCATAAAGGAAAGAAACTGAGTCTTGATGAATATCATATGACTGAGAATCTGTGATCGGATTTTCCCTGTAAATGGTGATAATTTTTTTTTTTTTAAATGACACAGACTTAGTTGGTTTCTGATAAACAAAAACAAAAATTTTTTTTTTTCTTTTTTTTTTTTCTTCAGCCATAAACGAAATTCTTGTGGAGTGTGTTCTGTCTGTATTTTATGCACGTGTGTATACTCTGCTTTTTGCACAGTGATTGTTTTTATTTCGTTTGATTGGCTAAGAGCGGGCCAGACCAAGAGGGGCGTCTTTTCACTGTTAGCCGCGCGAAATTTGGCCAAACAGAGCAAACCATAGGCCTAGTTTGCATCAGTTTGACATGGTAAGTATATGTAAACACCAAACATGGAGTATAATACAAACTCCTCCTTTTTGTTAAAATGTTGGAACATATTTCTATGGGAGGGGGCGGGGGGGGGGGGGGGGGGGGGTGTTTTTCTTTGTTTTGCTTTTGGGTTTGGTTTTTGTGGCATATGATTCAACGGTTAGAACTATATATATATATTTTTTTTTTATTGTTTTTTTCGTTGTTACCCTTAACATTTTTTGTTTGTTTTGTTTGTGTGTGTGTGTGTATGTGTTGTTTTAGTAATTGTGACTTTAGAAATCTGTCAGTGCTGGAGTGTGTGTGTTCCAGGGTACACCACTCTCACCCTGAAACCTTTCTTCACTCATAGTTCACATTGAGGAAATCGCTGCTGAGTGTGTGTTTGACACAATTGACAGGGGTTGACATGATGTCAGTGTGATGTCTGTGTGAGTGATCAGTTTATAAGATGTAGGTAAACATTGCATGTCGAAGTATCATGTATTTGTTGTCGTGCTCTTTTAGAGAAACTGCGTGGTTTTCACGTGTGACGAATGAATAAATGGACACACAACACTATTATGTGTGTTTTTTCTGCATTGTGTGTTGGTGAATGATAGCAATTCCTGGACATTTTCTGTTCTGTACTTTAAAAGATTGATTAGCAGAGTTGGTTTGTGGACATTTTGTTTTCTAAATTATTATTATTATATATATATATATATATATATATATATATATATATATATATAATCAGTTCAGCAGAATACGCAGATTATATCACAAATACACCTATAAAATCAAGAATAGTTACAAAAAACAAAACAAAAGAGAACTTGCATAATCATTCCCATATCTGTGCTGATCAGCATCATAAAGGACTAAAGTCACAAGTCAAAAAGGTTTGTTTTTGTTTCCTGCCTGAATCTCGCTGCACAAGACAACTGCTTCAGGATAGATTTGCTGTCTTACACACTGAAACATAGTCTCTGCCTCTTGCTTTGCAAGATGGAAGATTCCATTCTGTTCCCCCCCCCTCCCACTAATTACCAGCTGATTAGTAATCAAGGGCATATGTGACTGCCAAGTCAATGCTAAGTAGAACTGGTCAGATATAAGCTCATGCTTGTTGTTGCTCAAGTCTTCTTAATTGAACGCTGTATTGCACCTTGTTTCTTGATATTAAAAAAAAATGTTTAAACCAACTGGTCAGATTTCCAAAGAAATAATAACATTTTTATAGCCTGAATCATACTTTCAAGGATTTTATGAAATGGTCTAGGATAGGAGTCATTCTGTGTAGTTTACTTTCATAAATGATGAAATTTGCAATATATATGGTTTTGACAGGTTTTTTTAATATCTTTTTTTCTTCTTTTTTTTGTTTTTTGTTGTTGCTCAAACCTAATGAGCTGCGCTTCTAAGGTTACTCTTGTACAGTGGGGTCTCGCCGTGTCTGCTAGGTGCTGGGTTCCATTCTCTACAAACAGAACGGCGACACCACAAGCCTCAGCACAGCTCAGTTTCAGTTTCAGTTTCAGTAGCTCAAGGAGGCGTCACTGCGTTCGGACAAATCCATATATATATACGCTACACCACATCTGCCAAG
>NC_134903.1:19581284-19598784 GCF_041734735.1 Babylonia areolata
GTGGTTATTGTTACAGAAGTGTTGGTTGCTGCTGCTGTTTTGTTGAAGCGCCATGAAGTGCAGTGTGTCCAGGGCACTTCTCCCATGTCTGACTGCTGGACAACGTCCTCTTGTAGCACACCTGTAGCTCTGGCTTTTCCATTCTCTGTGTCTTTCAAGCAATGGAAAATTAATGGAAAGTAGGGGAGGCGAAGGCAGGCGGGGCAGACAAACATTGTAACATATTCAAATATTGGTGCACAGTTTTCCTGTCTTTTCAATTGTTTCTTTTAAAAAAAAAACCCACACACAAAAAAACCCCACAAAACGCCGTTGTTACTCAAGTGTATATGAACATGTCACTTTCAAAGATTAAGGTGATAATTTGACGGACCTGGTCTGGCTCTGGTGTAAGCTGACAGAAGAGAACCGCGTGATTGCTGGGACAAAAAACGCCTGGTCATCCCAACATGTGCTCCCTTCACAAAGGGGAGGTGACAGTGATGGTTGAACTGCAGCCATGGCTGTGGTCACTTCGCCCTGGAGGGGCTGTCAGCCCTGGTTGTCAAAGAAGGCAAGCCCTCAACACATGCAAGGAACGGGTCATGTCTGAGATAAGAGACAGCACATTCCAGAAACAGCTCAGAAAACCTGGGGGACAACCCCCCCCCCCTCCCCCCCCCCCCAGCCCCCCCTGAACCCTGCACCAGTACACGGAACTGCGCCTCTTCTACTCACTTTGCATTGTTCAGACACAAATCAAAAGCTGAAGGGAACTGCTCCGCCGTTTTGATTCTTCAGTTTCAGTTTCAGTTTCAGTAGCTCAAGGAGGCGTCACTGCGTTCGGACAAATCCATATACGCTACACCACATCTGCCAAGCAGATGCCTGACCAGCAGCGTAACCCAACGCGCTTAGTCAGGCCTTGAGAAAAAAGAAAAAAAAAAAAAAAAGAAAAAAAAAGGGGGGTAAATAAATTTCCAGAAGGGAAATTGTTTCGTGCCGAACTGTGCAGTGAAAAGCTAGTATATTTTGGAAGAAATTATGTTGTTGAGAAATACTCGTACATCAACAAGAGAGAGATATCTGTGCGTTGCGACAAACTGAACACAGCAAGCCATGACAGTTTCGCTCTGTAAAGGACCCAGTTTGGTTTCCTCTTCTTTGTAGTCAGCGTCAACGTACATTTCAACACATGCAAAGTGAGACCCCCTCGTTTGTCATCTGCAGGGACGGGCGCAATAGCCGAGTGGTTAAAGCGTTGGACTGTCAGTCTGAGGGTCCCGGGTTCGAATCACGGTGACGGCGCCTGGTGGGTAACGGGTGGAGATTTTTACGATCTCCCAGGTCAACATATGTGCAGACCTGCTAGTGCCTGAACCCCCTTCGTGTGTATATGCAAGCAGAAGATCAAATACGCACGTTAAAGATCCTGTAATCCATGTCAGCGTTCAGTGGGTTAGGGAAACAAGAACATACCCAGCATGCACACCCCCGAAAACGGAGTATGGCTGCCTACATGGCGGGGTAAAAACGGTCATACACGTAAAAGCCCACTTGTGTGCATACGAGTGAACGCAGAAGAAGAAGAAGTCATCTGCAGTGTTCGTGAACTGTTTTCCAGAAGGGAAATTGTTTCGTGCAGAACTGTGCAGTCAAGAGTCAGTGCATTCTGGAAGACATTACGTGGTTGAGAGAAATTGTCGTATATCACGTGCCGAACTTTATAAATCATTTAGCATTCACAAATGAAGTGTCTGATTCATGATTTTGATTTAATTTCTGTGTTCAGTTTCAGTTTCAGTAGCTCAAGGAGGCGTCACTGCGTTCGGACAAGTCGATATACGCTACACCACATCTGCCAAGCAGAAGCCTGACCAGCAGCATAACCCAACGCGCTTAGTCAGGCCTTGAGAAAAAAAAAGAGTAAATAAATAATAGATAAATACATTAAAAAAAAAGAACTACTACAAATAATGATAATAATATGTATAAGGCGCAAAAACTTGATGAAGTCAACAAAAAGCTTACAAAAAAAATTGTTGGAATGAAGAATGGGGTGTAAACATATCTATGAAATAAAATGCAAAATACACTTAAAAATAAGCAAGCAAACAAGAGATGCGTAAATTGACAGATATGTTGTGTGTGTGCATGTGTGTGTGTGTGTGGTGTGTGGTGTGTGTGTGTGTGTGTGTGTGTGTGTGTGTGTGTGTGTGTGTATGTGCGTGTGTGTGTGTGTGTGTGTGTGTGTGTGTGTGTGTGTGTGTGTGTGTGAGAGAGAGAGAGAGAGAGAGAGAGAGAGAGAGAGAGAGCAGTGACGTTCAGACAGGTGAAGTGAGTCACAGACACACGAGTTACACGGGGTACAAGGTTCCTTCTGTCACTCCCCCTCCTCACCCCCACCCCCCACCCCCCACCCCCCACCCCTCCCTCCCCTCAAGAGAAAATGACAGCTCATAAATCATGAATATTACGCACTTTCCCGTTGACACACCAACTCCACATGAACAAACCATGGTTATGTTATCTCATTCCGTACGGTTGTGGGTGTTTGTTGAAATGAATCGGGAATGAATCATGACTGACACAGCCGTTGCCTGCTACTCCAAGCTCCAACCTCCACTCCAACTACTACAACTACAGCAACAAAAACTGCTGCTGCTGCTGATACGACAACCACCATTTTATTTATGATAGTCAGTCGTGTCCGACTATGACCATCAGAACAGCAGAGGAGGCAACTGCTGTTCCGACTATTTGGGCTAGAATTTGTTTATAGTGGAGAGTGTCTTGCCCAAGTACATCCCCACTCTCTCGGCCAAGAGGGTTTTAGGACATTCGGCGTTGGGATGGTTCCCAAAGGCCAATTAGCCCACAAGGCTGCAGCACTAAGAGCCAGTGCAATTTTGCCTCCTAGTTTGAGAGTCATAGTCCTTCACAAAAGGCTAAGCTGTAAATGGTTTCCCATTGACTGGAGAAACCATTGATAATACAGCTCTCACTTTGCTGTTGGCCCAAATGTCTACTACAACTGCTGTGACTACAATTATCACTATTTCTTCTACTTCTGCCTTGAGTGCCACTGAACGTGATGGCAACAAAGACAACGACCTTGACTTGCTTGCTGATGTTGTCAATGACTTAGCTACAGTTTACGTATCCTAAATGTGTGGGCATATGTACGCGCGCGCGTACACACACACACACACACACACACACACACACAACACACACACGTTTAAATGTACACACACACACACACACACACACACACACACGTACACACGCACAAACGCGCACGATTTTTTTTTCTGGTCGTGGATACTGATATCGAAATCGACAATATTCAGTAAACAGACATATTCTTTTTATTTTATTTGTTTAATGTCTGCCAACGACCACACATTGTGACAGAAATAATTAGACTTACAACGTGGTACAACATAAAGAAAAGTTTCTGTTTGTTTTCTTGCATGTCGACAGAAAATCTTTAGATAAAGTCACAGGCAACATGACTAATTTGGAAGATACCACATTTTTTTTTGTATTTCTTTTTATCACAACAGATTTCTCTGTGTGAAATTCAGGCTGCTCTCCCCAGGGAGAACGCGTCGCTACACTACAGCGTCACCCATTTTTTTGGATATTTTTTCCTGCCTGCAGTTTTATTTATTTTTTCCCTATCGAAGTGGATTTTTCTACAGAATTTTGCCAGGAACAACCCTTTTGTTGCCGTGGGTTCTTTTACGTGCGCTAAGTGCACGCTGCACACGGGACCTCGGTTTATCGTCTCATCCGAATGACTAGCGTCCAGACCACCACTCAAGGTCTAGTGGAGGGGGAGAAAATATCGGCGGCTGAGCCGTGATTCGAACCAGCGCGTTCAGATTCTCTCGCTTCCTAGGCGGACGCGTTACCTCTAGGCCATCACTCCATTGAATTGTTGTACATCATGTGTAACATATTGGCTCAGCTTGGTTCCGACGGCGGGTCCAAATTTCCCCGAGAACAAACCAACCTGACCAGTAGTGCATGCAGTCCTGCGTGTCTCTGCAGCCACAGATGTGTGTGTGTGTGTGTGTGTGTGTGTGTGTGTGTGTGTGTGTGTGTGTGTGTGTGTGTGTGTGTGTGTGTGTGTGTGTGTGTGTGTGTGTGTGTGTGTGTGTGTGTGTGTGTGTGTGTGTGTGTGTGTGTGTCTGGGTCCGTGAGGTTTTTAAGTGATTGATGGACTGATAGACTGGGGCCCCTTGAAAGTGACTGATAGACTGGGGCCCCTTAAAAGTGATTGATAGACTGGGGCCTCTTAAAAGTGATTGATAGACTTGGGCACCTTATAAGTGATTGATAGACTGGGGCCCCTTAAAAGTGATTGATAGACTGGGGCCCCTTAAAAGTGATTGATGTACTGGGGCCCTTTAAAAGTGATTGATAGACTGATAGACTGGGGCCCCTTAAAAGTGATTGATAGACTGATAGACTGGGGCCTCTTAAAAGTGATTGATAGACTGATAGACTGGGGCCTCTTAAAAGTGATTGATAGACTGATAGACCGGGGCCTCTTAAAAGTAATTGATAGACTGGGGCCTCTTAAAAATGATTGATAGACTGGGGCCCCTTAAAAAGTGATTGATAGACTGAGGCCCCTTAAAAGTGATTGATAGACTGGGGCCCCTTAATAGTGATTGATAGACTGGGGCCGCTTAAAAGTGATTGATAGACTGGGGCCCCTTAATAGTGATTGATAGACTGGGGCCTCTTAAAAGTTTGTGGTCCTGCCTTGTAGTCCTGCCTTCACTGGTGATGAGGGGTTGTGGTCCTGTCTTCACTGGTGATGAGTGTTTGTGGTCCTGTCTTCACTGGTGATGAGGGTTTGTGGTCCTGTCTTCACTGGTGATCAGGGTTTGTGGTCCTGTCTTCACTGGTGATGAGGGTTTGTGGTCCTGCCTTCACTGGTGATGAGTGTTTGTGGTCCTGCCTTCACTGGTGATGAGGGTCTGTGGTCCTGCCTTCACTGGTGATCAGTGTTTGTGGTCCTGCCTTCACTGGTGATGAGTGTTTGTGGTCCTGTCTTCACTGGTGATGAGGGTTTGTGGTCCTGTCTTCACTGGTGATCAGTGTTTGTGGTCCTGTCTTCACTGGTGATCAGTGTTTGTGGTCCTGCCTTCTCTGGTGATCAGGGTTTGTGGTCCTGCCTTCACTGGTGATCAGGGTTTGTGGTCCTGCCTTCACTGGTGATGAGGGTTTGTGGTCCTGCCTTCACTGGTGATGAGGGTGTGTGGTCCTGCCTTCACTGGTGATGACGGGTTGTGGTCCTGCCCTCACTGGTGATCAGGATTTGTGGTCCTGCCTTCACTGGTGATCAGGGTTTGTGGTCCTGCCTTCACTGGTGATGAGGGTTTGTGGTCCTGCCTTCACTGGTGATGAGGGTTTGTGGTCCTGCCTTCTCTGGTGATCAGGGTTTGTGGTCCTGCCTTCACTGGTGATCAGGGTTTGTGGTCCTGCCTTCACTGGTGATGAGGGTTTGTGGTCCTGCCTTCACTGGTGATCAGGGTTTGTGGTCCTGCCTTCTCTGGTGATCAGTGTTTGTGGTCCTGCCTTCACTGGTGATGAGGGGTTGTGGTCCTGCCTTCACTGGTGATCGGTGTTTGTGGTCCTGCCTTCACTGGTGATCAGGGTTTGTGGTCCTGCCTTCACTGGTGATCAGTGTTTGTGGTCCTGCCTTCACTGGTGATGAGGGTTTGTGGTCCTGCCTTCACCGGTAATCAGGGTTCCAGGCCCCATTTCCACATGGTGTTGTGTCCCTGGGAAAGACGGTTTCTCCGATGTTCCTTCAGCGTATACAAAACTATGCTGCCCGACTCGTCCTCAGGAAGAAAAGATATGAGCACATCACTCCTCTTTTGCAACATCTCCACTGGCTCCCTGTCTCACACCGAATAAAGTACAAGATCAGCACTCTATGTTATAGATGTATTCACAAAACTGCCCCTTCCTATCTCTGTGGCTGCCTTCACCTCTACACTCCATCTCGCTCACTACGATCGGCTTCGGATCCACTCTGTTTACGCATACCCAGATTCAAACACTCGACTGTTGGCCGCCGTTCTTTCTCTGTCTCTGGACCTTGCGATTGGAATTAACTTCCTCTTTCGCTTCGTCAAGTCTCCACACTCAGCTCTTTCAATTCTGGCCTTAAAACCCACCTCTTCCCAAAATAGCCTCCCTTGCCTGCCCTTCCTTGTCTTTAGTTTCTCCAGTTATAGAGTTATGCATGCGTGTGAATGACTGGTGCGAAAGCGCTTTGATTTATCTCTGCACAAGATTCAGCTCTATATAAATACCATTATTATTATTATTATTAGATAGGAAACCACTGTCCCCGGGACACAAGTACAGTACACAGGAAACCACTGTCCCCGGGACACACGTACATTAGTCAAGAAATCACTGTCCCCGTGATATACGTACATTAGTCAGGAAATCACTGTCCCCGGGATATACATACAATAGTCAGGAAACCACTGTCCCCGGGATATACATACATTAGTCAGGAAATCACTGTCCCCGGGATATACGTACATTAGTCAGGAAATCACTGTCCCCGGGATATACGTACATTAGTCAGGAAATCACTGTCCCCGGGATACAGTAGACAGGAAACCACTGTCCCCGGGACACACGTACAACATACAGGAAACCACTGTCCCCGGGACACAGTAGACAGGAAACCACTGTCCCCGGGACACACGTACAGTAGACAGGAAACCACTGTCCCCGGGACACACGTACAGTAAACAGGAAACCACTGTCCCCGGAACACACGTAAAGTAAACAGGAAACCACTGTCCCCGGGACACACGTACAGCATGCAGGAAACCACTGTCCCCGGGACACACGTACAACAGTAGACAGGAAACCACTGTCCCCGGGACACACGACAGGAAACCACTGTCCCCGGGACACACGTACAACAGATAGGAAACCACTGTCCCGATGGCCGCAAAAGGCTGCTTGACCTCTGACTTTTAACAAGTCAGTCTGTTGATATGGAGCTATGGAGATGTAACCATGCTGATATGGAGCCGTGAAGATGTAACCATGTTGTTATGGAGCCATGAAGATGTAACCATGTTGTTATGGAGCCATGAAGATGTAACCATGTTGATATGGAGCCGTGAAGATGTAACCATGTTGTTATGGAGCCATGGAGATGTAACCATGTTGTTATGGACCCATGGAGATGTAACCATGTTGTTATGGAGCCATGGAGATGTAACCATGTTGTTATGGAGCCGTGAAGATGTAACCATGTTGTTATGGAGCCATGAAGATGTAACCATGTTGTTATATGGAGCCATGAAGATGTAACCATGTTGTTATGGAGAAGATGCAACCATGTATTAATCGTACTGGACACTGGTGTGAAATCCCAGCCCGGGACATACACAGTAACTGTACACCCTGACTAAATCCTGCCCAAGGATGAGACAGTGGATCTCCACACGACATAGTACGGTGCTGTGTCTTCCGAACCCTCTACTGGGGGTTAGGTGTCAGTGTGAGAATCTTTCTTACCCCTCTCACGTGTCCCCCCTCCACCCGGCAGTGAAGTAACTGACGATGATGGCGATAAAGACGATGCGTGAAAGTGGATACCCCCTAGTGAAACCTGACGTCACCACTATCTCCTGGAGGGCTGGTAAGGCACAGGTGTCATATTGGCTGAAACACCCCCTCACCCCCTCCCCGTCCACCCCATCCCTGTTTTCCTTTTTATTTCACAGTATTTTTTATTTATTCATCTTTTTGATAGCTCACACACTGACACCAACCCCTGTAGTTTTTTATTTTTTATTTATTTTTTTTTAACCGTTCACGTTTGCTGTGGGAGTTATTCAGGTGGTGTATAGTCCTTGTGAGTCTCGGGTTTAAATCTAACTCGTGTCCAGTGTTAACTCACTCAGTACGGCCAGTCCTCTCTTCTCCTCTACACAGACCCCTCGGATGTCCAGTGGGTGTCTGAGTGACCCAACCTTTAGCTTCCGTCGTCAGAATTGTGGTATTCTTTGTCAACATTCACCTCTTCAGTATAAGAGCCTTCCACTTGCAATATTTTGATGATGGTAATTGGGGTGAAACGCTGTTAACGTCGTCTCTTTCGCCGTTCGTATGGAGAGAGTTAAAGATGTACACTACCGTCTCCATGTCTGGTTGGCTGTCTGGGGCTTTCTGTCTCTACCTCCACTCTTTGTGTCTGTCTCCCTGAACAGACATGGGATTATCACTTCATTCATTGAATTTTGCTGAATATTGTATAAGGTATTCTCGGTTGATTTGTGTTGTCGATTGGTTGTATCATGATCTTTTTCCCCCCCATCTTTTACAATGCGGTGCCCTTCAACGAAGGGGTTTAGTCATCTGAATGAAGATCGTTATCTCTGTAGAGAGTGTGACTGTCTCGGAGTAAAACAGCTCCAATGGGAGTACCCAAAGACGATGTCTGTTGAGTTGGTATTGATTGTAACAGGTAAAGTGGAGTGATGGCCTAGAGGTAACGCGTCCGCCTAGGAAGCGAGAGAATCTGAGCGCTTGTTCGAATCACGGCTCAGCCGCCGATATTTTCTCCCCCTCCACTAGACCTTGAGTGGTGGTCTGGACGCTAGTCATTCGGATGAGACGATAAACCGAGGTCCCGTGTGCAGCATGCACTTAGCGCACGTAAAAAAAAACCCACGGCAACAAAAGGGTTGTTCCTGGCAAAATTCTGTAGAAAAATCCACTTCGATAAGAAAACCAAATAAAACCGCACGCAGGAAAAAATACAAAAAAAAAAGGGTGGCGCTGTAGTATAGCGACGAGCTCTCCCTGGGGAGAGCAGCCCGAATTTCACACAGAGAAATCTGTTGTGATGAAAAGAGAAATACAATACAATACAAAAGAAACACAACAGCGGGTACACCTTCCCGGCTTGATAAACACTGTTTGGATTAGGGCTGGTGTCAGTACTTGGAATGAAGTGCTGGGTCAGGTCTTCTTCTGCTGCTGCTGGTTTGGTCGTCATGCTGAGTGTTTCCATAACCCACCGAACTGTCAGGGGTTACGGGATACACAATGTGCATATCTATCTTGTGAATGGGCACACATGAAGGGGGCAGGGGGGGTGGGGTGGGGGGGGGGGGGGGGGGGGGGGGGTTAAGGAATCAGGTCTGGACATGTTAACTGGAAACACCAATGTGCCCTCTTAACAGATTAGGTGCCGCATCAAGACCTTTAGATTGAAAGTCCAGCGTTGCAAGTCCATGGTTGTCTCCAAAGTGTCAAGATTACAGTGAAACTTATTGTTGGGCCCACACTATTGGCTATCACTCTGACCGACGATGGGGTCATACACAGCAGCTGTTTCTGTTGAACCGTTGTATCGCCTTCCCATCCTTTTGTCACATCTAGACAGCTGACATATAGATATACGCCGTCCATGTCGTTTTCTGCGTGTACGACATAAGTCCTCAAGGCCTGACTAAGCGCGTTGGGTTACGCTGCTGGTCAGGCATCTGCTTGGCAGATGTGGTGTAGCGTATATGGATTTGTCCGAACGCAGTGACGCCTCCTTGAGCTACTGAAACTGAAACTGTGCAAGCGAGGTATATAAAAACCTAACTTGAGTCTTACTGATTCGTTTACCTATATTCTAGGTAAATACCTATGACACCCATTTCAACAAGAAAGGCAGAGAAAGGAGGGGGGGAGGGGGGGGGGGGGGGGGGGGGGGGGGGGGAAGAGCAGCTATATGCACTGCAAGTGCCCCTTGAAGACACACAAGAACGATCTTTCTCTCTCCACGTCTCTGTCTCACTCCTGTTTTTCCATGCCTCCTCCCCTATCTCTGTCTCTCTGTGCCCTTTGATACATTGATATGTTTCACACAAATCATGTCTTCGCGCTGTTCGAGATTTGTATGTTTGTCTTTGCACAGACAGAGAGAGAGAGCGAGAGAGAGAGAGAGAGGGGGGGGGGGGGGGGAGGGGGAGGGGAAGGCAAACGAATTAGCCCTCTTCGTATTTCAGTGGACAAAGTCAAGCAACAACGGTTGAAGGTCACATTAAAAAGGAGACCGTAAAGGTTACTACATAGGTTCATTTCGATTGGTTGAGCGACAGACTGAAAGCTGATACCAGCAGTTACAGTGGTCTCTTTTTTTTTTTAATGGTGTTAATAAGTTGTCTTTTCTGAAAGTCGTTCTAGTCACCTTGAAGAGGGCGCTCATTACATGGCCACTGAAAAAAATAATAACAAAAATTTTTTTTTTTTTTAAAGCAGAAACACTATGAAATCATATCACTTCTTACAAACTTTTATTGTCTCACTTCTCTCTATGTGTATATGCGTGCGCGCGCGCGCGCGCGTACGTTTGTGTGTGTGTGTGTGTGTGTGTGTGTGTGTGTGTGTGTGTGTGTGAGAGAGAGAGATCATTATTATCATTATCATTATTAAAAGCATTTACGCCTAATCTTGAAAATAAGCCCTAAGCGTTCACAAATAGAACACATAAGAATAACAATAACTTTATTATCTCCAACTGGAGAAATTTGGTCAGGTGCATTATCACAACATAGATAAGTAAACAACATGGGGACCATAACTGTAAAAATCAACAACAGCTTTTACGAATATTGCGAAGACACAAATGTAATAAATATCACATACACCGTTTCATACATACATCCACACACTGCAGGTAATAACTAGTATTCTTAATGTAAAAATAGAAACAATTAAGAAACATTATTTGAATATAATTATAGGCATAGCCTACTATATTGCACATTGATTATAATAGACAGATAAGATAAAAATAAAGATAAATTGCGGAAAACCACAACCAGATAATCAGCACACACCCGCACCCACCCCCCCCCCCACCCGCGGATTACTTGATTAAACAAGAGTAATAAACATATGCTCTCAAATAAAAGCATTTCACATATTCGCTTTTAAAACATTGCAATTAATTATTACATCGTAATTATTAACAGAAATATATTTAGAATATGGACGTTAGCATTAGACATATTCCATTGTACATTCATCCTGCACATTGCACATTATTCATCCTACATATTGCACATTCATAATAACATGTAAATATCAAAAAAGAACAAGAGAGGCAAGGCCTTCAAGACTCACTTGTGACTGAGAGTAAAACACACAAGCTTTTTATGTATTGAGTATAATTTCAAAATGTAATGTTTAAGATGAGAAAGATCAGTTTAAAGCAAATTAAGTCCCCTAGCATTAATTACAGAGTAATTTCCCTTTTTTTACCCCCTGCACCAAAACGTTTGCAAAATAAATAAAACTTCCATGCTTGGCAAAAGAAGTTTCTGTTTGAACAAAAAATGATAATAATGACTGCTCCTGTTGTTGGGTCAGAATATCAGATCAAAGTGGCAAGTTTAGAGAATACAAAAAATATTGATATAACAGTAAATGCAGTTTGCATATAATTAGGCTTCATTTTTTATTTTTTTGTGCCCATCCCAAAGGTGCAATATTGTTTTAAAAAAGATGACTGGAAAGAGCTGAATTTTTCCTATTTTTACGCCTAATTTGGTGTCAGCTGACAAAGTATTTGCAGAGAAAATGTCAATGTTAAAGTTTACCACGGCCACACACACACACACACACACACACACACACACACACACACACACACACAGAGACAACCGAACACCGGGTTAAAACATAGTGAGTCAAAAATTGAACACAAGATGTCATTTGTTTCTCCCGCTCTTCAGCTTCTCTGTAGCAGTCCAGACTCATTCAGGTCCACCTCAGACGCAGTGTATCTTTCAGAGAGGGCTTTGGTTTATACAGCTGTGCTGGTGACACCCTCTGGTCCTGGTCTACAGACCGACACTTGAAGTTCGTTCGTTTATTTATTTATAGTCTGTTCATCTAAGATGATGATATTAGAGTGAAAATAAATGATATTATTTTATCATTTGGATTATTATCATTTCTATCATAATGATGATTGTTATTATTAATTAGAAATCGACATTTCTGTATATTCGAATGAAAAGGGGGGCGGTTGAGGTGGAGGGGAGAGGTGTGGGGATGGGAGCAAGGGGGAGGGGACTAAGAAAGGAAGAGAGAGAGAGAGAGAGAGAGAGAGAGAGAGAGAGAGAGAGAGACAGACAGACAGACAGACAGACAGACAGAATAGAATGTGGAAAAGATAAAGTACAAAAATCTAAAATGGAGAGGGTGAGTGTCAGTGATTGGAGAAAGAAAAAAACCCATAATATTGGAAGGGTGCCGACACTTGAATTATGATGAAAAAAGCACAGACATGTCTCACATGATAGACTGGTGGGGTGGGTGTGGGGGGCGGGGTGGATGGTAAGGGTGTAGGTGGAGGGAAGAAGGTGAGAAGGGGACAGACATGGATGATCAACAGAGCAGAACTGTGCACGTCATAGCACAAGACGTGAGCCGACGACGTCACATGACTCGCGTACACGCGCGCACACGCACACCATTCTTCGCGTAGGCACTCAGCAACAAATTACACCAACTAACCAACCAAATGACCGAGCCACAGGTTGATTAACTTACTGTCGAGCAAGGCTAATAAGTTTGCAGATGATAACAGTGATTAGCTGTCCGGTTAGCAGACAAGGTAGTTGTATGCAATGTCAAAGGCTGGCCATCTGACTGTAGAGGAACCTGGACTCGCTTTAAAAAAAGAAAAAAAAAAAAAAAGAAAAATGGAAAGAATCCCGGAACAGATGGATCTCCTAATCTAAATGTATTTATCTATTTATGTATGCATGTATGTATTTATTTCTTAACTCTCTCAGTACGGCCAGTCCTCTCTTCTCCTCTACACAGACCCCTCGGATGTCCAGTGAGTGTCTGAATGACCCAACCTTTAGCTTCCGTCGTCAGAATTGTGGTATTCTTTGTCAACATTCACCTCTTCAGTATAAGAGCCTACCGCTAGCAATATTTTGATGATGGTAACTGGGGTGAAACGCTGTTAACGTCGTCTCTTTCGCCGTTCGTATGGAGAGAGTTAAAGAGTTAAGATTATTTTTATTGTCAGCGCACTTAATGAAAGATTCCATAAAACGGAACTATCAACTACTCAAAAAGAAAGTATCATAATATGCATACCTGGAGAAGGCAAACAACAATAATCCATTAAAAAACAACAACTGGCGACCCATCTCATCATGGAATACTATAAGATATAAAACTGGTTCGTCGTGTATTGCTTCCAGAATACAACGAATACTGCCACCTCTTATGAATGAAGACTGGACAACATTCGTAAGTGGACGAAACATAGGAGGTAATAACATCAGACTTCTTTATGATACGATTAATATCTCATGGATAACAGTCTACCAGGACTCTTCGTCTGTGTTGATTTTGAAAATGCATTTGACTCTTTGGATGGGACGTTTATGACAAGTGCTTAGATCCTTTGGCTTCGGGGAAGATATTTGTTCTTGGATCGAAATAGTCTTTAAAAACACAAAATCATAAAAAAATAGTTAATTGACTAGCATTTCAATGGTTTGACATTTCGAGAGGTTGTAGGCAGGGTAATCTGGCTTCACCTTAAATGTTCATACTCTGCGTTGAAATTATCGGAATAATGGTTCGAGAAAATTATGGTATTGAGAGCATATTAATTGACGATAATGAACATAATCATAAGACAGCGCAATTTGCAAACAACACACAGATGGTGGTAAATAATGGCGAACCTTCGTTTATAGAAACAATAAAAAAAAAATAAAAAAATAAAAAAACGTTCAAAGAATTTGGGAAAATATCAGGTTTACAAATGAATTATGAAAAGACAGCAGTTTGGTTGGGAAGCAACAGCTATGGTTAATATCCCACACATTGAAATTAAATGGAACCCACCAGTCTTTAAGATATTAGGAATATGGCTTACAGATCTGCAAGGATGCGGGGTTTTAAATTGCTTTGAATTCTTTTTAGGAAAAAAAAAGAAAGACAAAAATATTTGGATTAAACATTTACTTACACCTTTGGGAAGAACTGCAATTTTGAACTTTTTAATATTATAGGAACCGGTATCCTTATCATTACTTTTACCCCCCATACCCCCACCCCCGCCGATTCTTTTATTAAAAACTTGCAATAAATGTGTTTCATTTTTGTATGAAAAGGAAAATGAGACAAGGAAACAGCAATGAAGCAAAAATAAAACGGAGGGCTAGGAATACCCGAGTTACATAATTTCATTTATTCAAGGCTCTCAAACTGAGCTGGATAAGAAAAATAACAAACTCAAAGCATGAATGGAAAAAAAGATACATCCCGGAACACAAATCATTGATGGATATAGACCAAGTTATTTTGTTTGTCTTGAAAAAAAAAGAGTGTTTTTGAAGCATGTCTTTCATGCTTTCAAAGACTTTGCAAACATAATCTGAAGCACAAAATGAAGCACAAATGTTGGCCGAACCAATATTTCAGAATAAGTTCATTTTGAATAATCTTTATTTAAATGAAGAGCAATTGATACTAGAGGGCATCTGTAATGCTGCAGATCTGTATAAAGAAAATGGCAACCTTATGTTAGGCTGAATTTAGAGAAAAGTATAACATAACAACATTATTGTAGATTTCCTTTCCCACGCAGGTTTATTGAAAGTGATCAGAACTTTGTACATAGTGAGTAATTATCCGCTTTATTGACCGAACTCTATTCGGTATATAAAAAAGGTAGTCACAAATACTACGATCTGTAAGTTCAGATAAGAGACCGTCAGAAATGAAATGGGATATATATGATATGGAACAACAAATGCCATGAAGACAGTTCTGAAGAAATGACAATAAAATTAATGAAACTAAATCAACATGGTTTCAGATTACATAAATGCATAGGATTCTAAGCACAAATGTATTTTTAAAGAATGGGTGTAGAGATTGATTAAACTTGTATTTTTTGCAAGCAAGAAAGGAAAATATACAACATATTTGTTGGAACTGCTAATGTCTTCAGTTCACAGATTTCAACGTCTGAAATAATTTTACTCTTTGGTTATTCGAAAAATTTCAAGACAGATGATGTTTTTGACATCATTGTTCAACTTCCAAATCTTTTTATTTACAGATGTAAAATGAATAAATGCATATCATTTTGATTACCTTTTTAGAAGAATATTTAAAACATAGGATTTCACATAGAAAAATATATTGCTATAATGAACTTTTGGTTGTACTACACACCTTTGTTTGATGATGCACATTTTTGCAGAAGAACATTATAAAAGGCGAAAAAACCATGCATAGGAACATGTTAATAGACACATGTAACATTATACGAGGTGCATTTTCTTTCTTCATAAAGAAACAGCAAGATATCTTTTTTTTCTCTATTCATCAGTTTCTTTTGTGCATACGTGATACACGCGTGCGCGCACTTGTGTGTATACATACTGGTCGAATAAAGTCTGTTTTACCTAGGTTGATCAATGAGAAATCAAAAAAGTGGATATATTAGGGAAAATATTCGAAAAGATTATGACTTGCTCTATTATGCAGAAACAGAAAACATCCATGGATTGTAACTCACAGTGGATTTTGAAAAAGCATTTGACAGTGTTTCGTGGTCTTTCTTGGAAAAAAAATAATCACGCTTCTTTGATTTTAGTCCTGAAATCATTCAGTGGATCTTTACTTTTTATAAAGATGTGAAGTCCTGTGTTTCAGTAAATGGACAGCATTCTAAATGGTTTGACATTAAAAGAGGAGTATGACAGGGGGTCCATGCTCACCGTATATATTTTTGATTTGTGCAGAAATTATGTCTACCATGATAAGACAGAATAGTGAAACTGGGGGTTAATGCTAATGAACATTTGTTGTTTCAGTTTGCTGGTGACACATCTCTGTGCTTAGAAGGTAGTGAAAAATCCTTTAGAGAATGTATTGGTGTTACATTTTTTTGCAGAAGTTTCTGGCCTACATGTCAATACTGAAAAAACAAATTGTGTCTGGTTTGGCCGTGTGAAGCACTCCACTGTTCGTCATTGGCGCGATGAAAACTTTTGTTGAAATCCAGGTATTTCTAGAACATTAGGTGTACTGTATTGTGTTGATCTGAATAAAATTGTTGATATTAATTTTGACGGCAAACTTTAAAAAGCCGAAAGATTGGTGTATAAATGGAATAAAAGACAATCAACGCCTTTTGGAAAAATAACTGTTCTGAAATCATTAGTGCTTCCCTTGTTTACACATCTATTCATGACATTGCCGGACCAACTAATGCAACTGTTGAAGGACACTGAAAATGCTGAATTTCAATTCAATTGGAAAGGTAAACAAAGATTTTAAAAAGTATCATTTGTAAAAGTTATTTAGAAGGTAGTTTTCAAATGGTGAATTTACACATTTATCTTTCTGCACTAAAAATCACCTGGTTGTATCGACAGACTTTCAACTAATTGTTTTTTACTTGTTTCCAGTATGGGGAAAAATGGATACAATTGGTGAAGAATGTTTACGTTTGCATGAGACATTGCAACAACATGTTTTGGCAGGATGTTTTGAAACATTATAAGAAACTTCATGAATGAATCATGTATTCCAGTGAATGTAGATGAATTCATGACAGATGACATCCATTATCATGTAAATGTTTTCAGAGGTGGTAAGACTGTCTTCATTAAAGAATGGGTAGATAATGACATTTTGTTTATAGGTCAAATTTTTTATACTGAAAATATCAGATTTCTTACTTTTGATGAGTTTCAGGAAAAAATTCCAAATATTTTGGGAACTGATTTTCTGTTCATGATAGTGTTATAAACTCAGTTCGACAGTATCAACATAAACTTGGTATTGAACTAATTGCACAATATTGTATTCTTAAACCTAAAATTTTTTTCACTATTAGTAAGGGGAGTAAATACATTCAATCTGCATTCTATTCTTGGAATCAGACGTGTTGCCAACAGCTGTAAATAGAACAATACCTTTTCTGATGTGAACTGGAATGTTATTTTTCGACACTGTTTTAAGTCAGTTAAATGTTTTCAAACAAGAGTCATACACAGGCTTTTACAAACTCGAAAGTATTTGCACTACTGTAAGATTGTTGAAAATCCCATGTGTACACTTTGTAATCAAGACATTCAGGATATCTAATATTTGTTATGGCATGAAACGAGGTCGTTTTGGAAAAATTTTGAAAAAAACGCTGCACGAAAAATATCACCATAGTTATGTTTTCAAGTTATGTGAAGAGCTCCTTATGTTTGGTACAAAAAATGGCTTCATTACAGATGCCGGATTAGATTTCGTGCTACTTACTGTGAAATTTTATATTTGTAAAATGTTTTTTTTTGCAAATGCCAAACCAAGCATATGCTGCATGTTTACCAAACAGATACTTAGAAATGAACTATCTTGCTAAAATTACAGATGATTTAGTACTATTCAATCAAAAGTGGAAGCCATATGA
>NC_134903.1:19603784-19611284 GCF_041734735.1 Babylonia areolata
TTTTGGTGTATGTTCCAAGTGATCATTTCTGGGTCAGTGTCGTGTAGTGAGCAGTCTGCAGAGGAATGTCCACAACAAAAACCTGGCCGGGAGTCGAGAAAAAAAAAAATCCCCGGGTCAGATTTGGGGAGAGAGCAAACATTAGTGTATACCATTGTCTTAGTCTGTTTTTTTTTTTTTTTTTTTTTTTTTTTTTTTTTTTTAAATGAAGAACCACTCTATAGCGTCGCATCTCGTCACGTCAAAATGTCGTCGGCTGCTAGTCCGCCTGTGCGCAGGCGCGAATAATTAAAGTGATCTTGAAACTGAAAGTCAAGAAGGACGTTTCACTTTTAAGTGGAGCGAAACACGACAGTGAACGCCTTCTTTGTTTTTTCCCTTGGAGGTGACACTGTCGTCTGCTGCGCCGACTGTTGTCGTCTGCAGGTGTGGTGACAATTCAGAAGGAACCTGGAGTGACGTTGTCTTTGGCAGACTTCAAGGACTCACAACAAGTAAGGATGTGTTTCAGTCTTTGACTTGTCAGAAATTTTTCTTTTACCCAAACCTGTTGTGATCCGCAAATAGAATAAATTATGAACTTGAGGTGCGTTTATACTAATATCGACCTAGCACAGTGGGATATTGCACAACTGTTGGATCTGAACACGGAACCCGACAGCATGAAACGTGAGGATGACAGAACTTGATTTGTTATGCCGGGTGCTAACGACATTAAAAAAAAAGAAGAAAAAAAAAGACAGATACGTATGCCTTTTTGACTGTATCCCACTGTTGTGCGAAAAAACAACAACAAAAAACAAAACAAAAAAAAACCAATAACACGTAAACAACAACAAACAAGAAAAAAAAAAAAAAAAAAGAAAAAAAAGTAAGATAATGGCCTTTGTTGAATGCGTTTTCGTTCTTTAAAGTCTGTGTTTACACACACACACACACACACACACACACAGACACACAGAGTTGTGTGTGTGAGGGCATGCTAGCTGGATAGCTTCATTGCATTTGAATGGGTTTTGCCGATTGACATGATAGCCTACGTTATCTATTACTTCTCAGCTGATGTGGCCGATAGGCAATAACCATCTCTGGTGTGTGTGGGGTGGCGGGGGACTAGTGGGTGTGTGGGGGTGGGGGTGTGTTTGGGGGTGGGGGCGGCTTTGCGAAACCTGCCTGACTGCACACAGACATCATCAGAAAAAAAACAACACTTTACACTGGGCAGCAGTTATATCACTTTTTATTTTGTGGAACTGGGATTCAAATTCAGGCCCTGGTAGTGCTTGTGTGTCCAGTGCGTCCACGGGGGAACGTTTTTAGTCGGGTCGGGTTCTGTGTGAACGTCCATAGGCCATCCGTCACTCGCTGGTGGGATGAGGAGGAAGGAGAGAGAGAGAGACAGAGACAGAGAGAGACAGAGAGAGAGAGAGAGAGAGGAGGGGGGTGGGGGGGGCATTCATACTTTGTGTGAATAAGCAGCATAGATCATTTTCACAGTGCTCTTCATCGTCAGCTGGTAAACACCGATAAAAACAACCTGCAGTGCTCTCTACTCCACACGAGCTGCACAGAGAGGAGCAACGGGTGTCGGACAGATTCGTGTTGTTAATGTGGTGAAGAAACCATTCACAGCTTATCTCTCAAGTGCTTTGGAGATGTTTGACAAATCACTTCGTGCTTACCTTTATCTCTTGCTACGCCAGGACGTTTATGACGTGAAATATGGTCAACAGAGGTTTGACATTGACACAGACGCTGGCTGTGGTGACCTCTGAAGTCTCAGCGCAGCAACAGGGAACAAAACTCACCTGGCAGTAAATTAATCTGTCATTCTGACAGCAACAGAAAAAAACAACATAAAACAAAAGCAAACAAACAAACAAACAAAAACCGCGCGCCTGTGAGTGAGTGAGTGAGTGTGTGTGTGTGTGTGTGTGTGTGTGTGTGTGTGTGTGTGTGTGTGTGTGTGTTGACACTGATTTCTCACAAAGTTTTGGACCGATTTTACTACTACCGTGACCAATGGACAGTTGATGAAATTGATAAAAATATCGATCACCGTGACATTGACCTTGGATCGTGGTCATGATGTCGACGATCGCTGTTCCGAGTGGTCGATGTGTGTCAGTGACTTTCTTCTTCTTCTTCTTCGTTCATGGGCTGCAACTCCCACGTTCACTCGTATGTACACACGTGGACTTTTACGTGTATGGCCGTTTTTTTACCTCGCCATGTAGGCAGCAATACTCCGTTTTCGTGTTTGTGCATGCTGGGTATATTCTTGTTTCCATAACCCACCGAACGCTGACACTGATGGATAACGGGATCTTTTATGCGCGTATTTGATCTTCTGCTTGCGAATACACACGAAGGGGGTTCAGGCACTAGCAGGTCTGGACATAATTATGCTGACCTGGGAGGTTGGAAAAATCTCCACCCTTTACCCACCAGGCGCAGTTACCGAGATTCGAACCCGGGACCCTCAGATTGAAAGTCCAACGCTTGAACCATTCGGCTATTGCGCCCGTCATCGTGAGTTTTCGAAACCTGGCATCACGTGGTGGGATATGGGTGGATTTTTTTTCTCTCTGATATCCATGTTTTATTCAGAACTACCAGTGCATTCCCACCCCCGTCTCTCCCATTTTATGTCCGTGGCCGGCTCCTGCCCAGAGTGGGGTGCAGTGGGAAGATGGGATCACACAGTGGACAGTCATCTACAGTAAGGCTACGTCTTTTAGGGAGTTGCCTCAGATGTCTTCAGTATTAATGAAAGCCATATCCATTTTGTGAGGGGTACGTTTTGTAACTTTGGACGAGTTTTGATGGTAAAAACATGATCTACGATTCACGAACTTTTCTTTTCTTCTTCAAATCACCATACAGCTGACATTACCCAGAAACGCTGTCCACCCAGTCCAGCCACACAGAGCAGAATGTATCACAGGGACACAGGTTAGGTTTACCTGCAACACAAGGTGCACAACTTTCGGATAATGCGTGTCAGCATTGCTGTGGTCACTGTTGTTGTGTCTGCCCATTATTAGACATTGAAATAAAAAAAATTAAAAAATAAAATAAAAAAAGACGGGCGCAATAGCCGAGTGGTTAAAGCGTTGGACTCTCAATCTCAGGGTCCCGGGTTCGAATCTCGGTGACGGCGCCTGGTGGGTAAAGGGTGGAGATTTTTACGATCTCCCAGGTCAACATATGTGCAGACCTGCTAGTGCCTGAACCCCCTTCGTGTGTTTACGCAAGCAGAAAATCAGATACGCACCTTAAAGATCCTGTAATCCATGTCAGCGTTCGGTGGATTATGGAAACAAGAACATACCCTGCATGCACACCCCCGAAAGCTGAGTATGGCTGCCTACATGGCGGGGTAAAAACGATCATACACGTAAAAGCCCACTCGCGTACATACGAGTGAACTTGGAAGTTGCAGCCCACGAACGCAGAAGAAGAAGAAGAAGAAGAAGAAATTAAAAAAAAATCTTCCAGGTGAAAGAAAGGAAACATCAAACACCCTGGTTGAAGTTTTCCAATTTTTTCCACGCGTCCTAGACTGTCTGTGGGTGTAGATGACCGTTCCTTTTCCATCCAGTCCACACCGCTGTCTCCAAAGCCAGGATCTCAAGGGCAGGGGGATTGTTTACCGACACTTTGGGTTCATTTCTCCACTTCTCCTTTGCGTGCGGTGTACATACTTTGTGACGTGCTAAGTGTCATGTTTAAATAAAGCCAATGGTTGGGGCCAAAGCAAAGTGGTGATCGGTCTAGGACAAGTGCTGCGAGTTAAACTGGAACATCATTTTCCGTAATGATTTCGCTGATAAAATGAAAGAATGTCAGAGGTATTTTCGCCAAAAAAAAAAAGAAGAAGAAAAAAACACAACACCCAAACAGTTTGTTATTAGCCAGATGTTCATATAAGATACAATTGAGTCTCGGCACATGAATTAACCATGAGAGTGAACTTTTTTCGGGAAAAAAAACAAACATGCCTAACACATCGGTATGATTTGAACTGCACTGAGTTTATCTATTTACTTTTTTGTTTGTTTGCTTCTTTGTTTTGACAGTGAAGGTAGAAACAAAAATATTTACCCGCCTTTCTTTTTCAGGTCCAACAGCTTATTATTTTGTTGATTTATCTGTCAGTGATGATGATGACAACATGGGTACTTGTATAACGCCTATCCTCGTTCGGAGACGTCATAAAGCTCTAAGCGCTTTACAAACACGGAGTCATTTGCGCAACAGGCTGCCTACCTGGGGAGAGCCGACTGACAGCTGCCATAACGCGCTTATCATTCGTTTCCAGTGTCATTCAATCAGGTTTCAGTCATGCACACATATACTCATACAGACATGTAACGTTTTACATGTATGACCATTTTTCCTTTATCTACCACCGCAATGTAGGCAGCCATACCCCATTTTCGAGAGTGTGCATGCTGGGTATGTTCTTGTTTCCATAACCCACTGAACGTTGACATGGATTACAGGATGGACCTTCTGCGTGCATAAACACGAAGGGGGCTCAGGCACTAGCAGGTCTGAACATGATTATGTTGACCTGGGAGATCGTTAACAAATTTCTACCCAGTACCCACCAGGCGCCATTACCGAGATTCGAACCCGCGACCCTCAGATTGAAAAGTCCAACGCTTTAACCACTCGGCTGTTGTTTCTGATAATTATGAATGCACACAACTTAAACCAATGTGTCCAATTTCTTCTGTTCAGGTCCAGAAGTTCAGTTCAGCCCTGCACCAGTGTTGCCGGTGAGGGGGAAGAGACCACCACATCACGGCCAGCAGTTGATTCCTGGTGGTGTACAGTACAGTCAGTCTGGCAGCGCTGTCTGTGGAATGAGGAGGAGCTGATCCTGATCACAACACCGAACCCGCGACAGAATTCAGATATCTCCACCGTTCGTTTCCTGGACTTGTCATTCAGCCTTCAATATTTGATGACCAGTAATAATATCAAGCGCCAAATGCATCATCATTAATTCTACAGATCGAATGTAGGGTACAAATAATTTCCTGTTCAGCACAGTAACTGGACTGATTTACATGAAATTCAAATCGGAGCAGCGATAACTTGGTCTGTCCCACAAAGAACAGCTGCTTTTGATATTGACCGACCAGTTTATATCCCAAGTTTGTATAAGCTTTAACATCTCGTGACACCATCGTTTTGCTGAACCGTTTGGTCCCGGGCGACAGTACAATATCTGCCAGCCAGCCATCCATTCCGGCAGGATCAACCTTTTTCTCCCTGACTTTCCCCGCCCCCGGCCTGAAGGTGGAGTCCACCATGATTGTCCCCTATTACGTCGGCATCTTCAGCCCCCCTGAGTGTTGCCAGGGCAACCCGCTGGTGCCGGTGACGTCAGGGGAGGTGCTGAAGGGGAGTCCCACGGTGGGGAGCAGCGTGCCCGTGGTCAGCGAGATGGTGACCTATGTCAACTCCCTCACCTCGGGGGTCACCCCCGTCACTGCTCCTCTCTCGCCTGCTGCCTCGTGAGTGAATGAAATTTATCACCATCATGTTTTTTGCCGTTTACTAGTATCGTGTTGAGCGGACCCTGTATTGGGGCGGGGGCTGGACCCTAGTACTTTTGTGTTACGCTTTGAAATAATTTTGTCTGGTGCTGTCTTGCTTATCCTGCAAAAAAAAAAAGAACTCATATCTTGTTGATACCAGCTACCTCATCCACCCTTACCGCACCCACCCAGACCCCAACCCACCCCTACCCCATCCACCCCGACCTAACCCACCCCTACCCCATCCACCCCTACCCCATCCACCCCGACCTAACCCACCCCTACCCCATCCACCCCTACCCCATCCACCCCTATCCCATCCACCCCTACCCAATCTACCCCTACCCCATCTACCCCTACCCAGTCTACCCCTACCCCATCCACCCCTACCTATCCACCCCGACACAACCCATCCCTACCCCATCCACCCCGACCTAACCCACCCCTACCCCATCTACCCCTACCCAATCTACCCCTACCCCATCCATCCCTACCCCATCCACCCCTACCCATCCACCCCTACCCCATCCACCCCTACCCCATGCACCCCTACCCATCCACCCCTACCCCATCTACCCCTACCCCATCTACCCCTACCTATCCACCCCGACACAACCCACCCCTACTCCATCCACCCCTACCCCATGCACCCCTACCCATCCACCCCGACCTAACCCACCCCTACCCCATCCCACTCCTACCCCATCCACCCCGACCTAACCCACCCCTACCCCATCCACCCCTACCCATCCACCCCTACCCAATCTACCCCTACCCCATCCACCCCTACCCCATCTACCCCTACCCCATCCACCCCTACCCCATCTACCCCTACCCCATCCACCCCTACCCAATCTACCCCTACCCCATCCACCCCTACCCCATCTACCCCTACCCCATCCACCCCTACCCCATCTACCCCTACCCCATCTACCCCTACCCCATCCACCCCTACCCAATCTACCCCTACCCCATCCACCCCTACCCCATCTACCCCTACCCCATCTACCCCTACCCCATCCACCCCTACCCAATCTACCCCTACCCCATCCACCCCCTACCCCATCTACCCCTACCCCCATCCACCCCTACCCCATCCACACCTACCCCATCTACCCCTACCCCATCTACCCCTACCCAGTCTACCCCTACCCCATCCACCCCTACCTATCCACCCCGACACAACCCATCCCTACCCCATCCACCCCGACCTAACCCACCCCCTACCCCATCCCACCCTTACCCCATCCACCCCTACCCATCCACCCCTACCCCATCTACCCCTACCTATCCACCCCGACACAACCCACCCCTACTCCATCCACGCCTACCCCATGCACCCCTACCCATCCACCCCTACCCCATGCACCCCTACCCATCCACCTCTACCCCATCCACCCCTACCCATCCACCTCTACCCCATCCACCCCTACCCATCCACCCATACTCCATCCACCCCTACCCCATCTACCCCTACCTATCCACCTCTACCCCATCCACCCCTACCCATCCACCCATACTCCATCCACCCCTACCCCATCTACCCCTACCTATCCACCTCTACCCCATCCACCACGACCCATCCACCCATACTCCATCCACCCCTACCCCATCTACCCCTACCTATCCACCTCTACCCCATCCACCCTTACCCATCCACCCATACTCCATCCACCCCTACCCCATCCACCCCTACCCCATCCACCCCTACCTATCCACCCCGACACAACCCACCCCTACCCCATCCACCCCTACCCCATCCACCTCGACCTAACCCATCCCTACCCCATCCACCCCTACCCCATCCACCCCTACCTATCCACCCCGACACAACCCCCCCTACCCATCCACCCCTACCCCATCCACCCCTACCCATCCACCTCTCTGTCTCGCAGTCTTTATTTTTTTCTTTCTCTCACTCTCTGTCTCTTTCTTCTACTCTCTT
>NC_134903.1:19621284-19723784 GCF_041734735.1 Babylonia areolata
ACCCTCACCTCCACAACACACCCATCCTCACCTCCACAACACCACCCTCACCTCCACAACACACCCACCTCTACAACGCACCCATCCTCACATCCACAACACACCCACCCTCACCTCCATAACACACCCACCTCCACCTCCACAACACACCCACCCTCACCTCCACAACACCACCCTCACCTCCACAACACACCCACCCTCACCTCCACAACACACTCACCTCCACCTCCACAACACACCCACCCTCACCTCCACAACACACCCACCCTCACCTCCACAACACACTCACCTCCACCTCCACAACACACCCACCCTCACCTCCACAACACCACCCTCACCTCCACAACACACCCACCCTCACCTCCACCACACCACCCTCACCTCCACAACACACCCATCCTCACCTCCACAACACACCCACCCTCACCTCCACCACACCACCCTCACCTCCACAACACACCCACCCTCACCTCCACAACACACCCATCCTCACCTCCACAACACCACCCTCACCTCCACAACACACCCACCTCCACAACGCACCCATCCTCACATCCACAACACACCCACCCTCACCTCCACAACACACCCACCTCCACCTCCACAACACACCCACCCTCACCTCCACAACACCACCCTCACCTCCACAACACACCCACCCTCACCTCCACAACACACTCACCTCCACCTCCACAACACACCCACCCTCACCTCCACAACACACCCACCCTCACCTCCACAACACACTCACCTCCACCTCCACAACACACCCACCCTCACCTCCACCACACCACCCTCACCTCCACAACACACCCACCCTCACCTCCACCACACCACCCTCACCTCCACAACACACCCATCCTCACCTCCACAATACACCCACCCTCATCTCCACCACACCACCCTCACCTCCACAACACACCCACCCTCACCTCCACAACACACCCATCCTCACCTCCACAACACCACCCTCACCTCCACAACACACCCACCTCCACAACGCACCCAACCTCACCTCCACAACACACCCACCCTCACCTCCACAACACACCCACCTCCACAACACACCCACCCTCACCTCCACAACACACCCACCTCCACCTCCACAACACACCCACCCTCACCTCCACAACACACCCACCCTCACCTCCACAACACACCCACCCTCACCTCCACAACACACCCACCCTCACCTCCACAACACACCCACCTCCACCTCCACAACACACCCACCCTCACCTCCACAACACCACCCTCACCTCCACAACACACCCACCCTCACCTCCACCACACCACCCTCACCTCCACAACGCACCCACCCTCACCTCCACAACACACCCACCTCCACAACACACCCACCTCCACCTCCACAACACACCCACCTCCACCTCCGCAATACACCCACCCTCACCTCCACAAAACACCCACCCTCACCTCCACAACATACCCACCTCCACAACACACCTTAATACTATTGACTAGTTCTGTTTACTCCTTAAAACTATTGACCAGTTCCTTTTACCCCTTAAAACTATTGACCAGTTCTGTTTACTCCTTAAAACTATTGACCAGTTCTGTTTACCCCTTAAAAATAGAGACCAGTTCTCCTTAGAACTATTGATTCTCCTTAAAACTGTTGACCAGTTCTCCTTAAAACTATTGACCAGTTCTGTTTACTCCTTAAAACTATTGACCAGTTCCTTTTACCCCTTAAAACTATTGACCAGTTCTGTTTACTCCTTAAAACTATTGACCAGTTCTGTTTACCCCTTAAAAATAGAGACCAGTTCTCCTTAGAACTATTGATTCTCCTTAAAACTGTTGACCAGTTCTCCTTAAAACTATTGACCAGTTCTGTTTACTCCTTAAAACTATTGACCAGTTCTGTTTACCCCTTAAAAACAGAGACCAGTTCTCCTTAAAACGATTGACAAGTTCTGTTTACTCCTTAAAACTATTGACCAGTTCTGTCTCCTTAAAACTATTGACCAGTTCTGTTTACCCCTTAAAACTATTGACCAGTTCTGTTTACTCCTTAAAGCTTCTTCTGTTCACTCCTTAAAACTATTGACAAGTTCTGTTCACTCCTTAAAGCTTCTTCTGTTCACTCCTTAAAACTATTGACAAGTTCTGTTCACTCCTTAAAGCTTCTTCTGTTCACTCCTTAAAACTATTGACCAGTTCTGTTCACTCCTTAAAACTATTGACCAGTTCTGTTCACTCCTTAAAACTATTGACCAGTTCTGTCTCCTTAAAACTATTGACCAGTTCTGTTTACCCCTTAAAACTATTGACCAGTTCTGTTCACTCCTTAAAGCTTCTTCTGTTCACTCCTTAAAACTATTGACCAGTTCTGTTCACTCCTTAAAACTATTGACCAGTTCTGTTTACCCCTTAAAACTATTGACCAGTTCTGTTCACTCCTTAAAACTATTGACCAGTTCTGTTCACCCCTTAAAACTATTGACCAGTTCTGTTCACCCCTTAAAACTATTGACCAGTTCTGTTCACTCCTTAAAACTATTGACCAGTTCTGTTCACCCCTTAAAACTATTGACCAGTTCTGTTCACTCCTTAAAACTATTGACCAGTTCTGTTCACTCCTTAAAGCTTCTTCTGTTCACTCCTTAAAACTATTGACAAGTTCTGTTCACTCCTTAAAGCTTCTTCTGTTCACTCCTTAAAACTATTGACCAGTTCTGTTCACTCCTTAAAGCTTCTTCTGTTCACTCCTTAAAACTATTGACCAGTTCTGTTCACTCCTTAAAACTATTGACCAGTTCTGTTCACTCCTTAAAACTATTGACCAGTTCTGTTTACCCCTTAAAACTATTGACCAGTTCTGTTCACTCCTTAAAACTATTGACCAGTTCTGTTTACCCCTTAAAACTATTGACCAGTTCTGTTCACTCCTTAAAGCTTCTTCTGTTCACTCCTTAAAACTATTGACCAGTTCTGTTCACTCCTTAAAACTATTGACCAGTTCTGTTTACCCCTTAAAACTATTGACCAGTTCTGTTCACTCCTTAAAACTATTGACCAGTTCTGTTTACCCCTTAAAACTATTGACCAGTTCTGTTCACTCCTTAAAGCTTCTTCTGTTCACTCCTTGGGTCTGTTTACTCCTTAAACATTTTAACTGGTTGTGTTCGCATCTTATTTCTAAAGCCTCATCATCAACGCTGTTTGTTGCTTTGGGAAAAAACAACAACAACCGGCTCTGTTAACTGGAAAAAGAACACCTCTTCAACATTGATTTGACAACTCCAGCATGAACCCGAAGCAAGAATCAGCACGGATCTGAGCTAGCGTTGCCTTTCCAGTATGCAAAGAAAGCACAGAGGGGTGTGGGGTTGTTTAGAATACTTCTACGAAAGGAATGTATTGTTACTGGATTCCTCTTGAATAACAAACCTCAACAGTCTGCATGTCTGCTGAAGGGTTCAGTCGTGAAAGTTCCAGTGAGTAACGTCTTCACTTTTCGGCATGACTTGGGGACATGAGTGTGTCGTTCTGTTGTGGGCTCACAACACCATCGTTCTGCTTCTGCGCTGTTGTGAATCAGTTGTTCATGTTTATGTCAAGTAGTCTTTTGGGTGGTCCACGAAAACAGTTCATTAACTCTCTCCATACGAACGGCGAAAGAGACAACGTTAATAGCGTTTCAACCCAATAACCACCATCAAAATATTACCAGCGGAAGGCTCTTACACTGAAGAGGTGAATGTTGACAAAGAACACCACAATTCTGACGACGGAAGCTAAAGGTTGGGTCATTGAGACACCCACTGGACATCCGAGGGATCTGTGTAGAGGAGAAGAGAGGACTGCCCGTACTGAGTGAGTTAATCATTTAATAACTTATTCAATAGCGTTGTGATTACATGTTTGGATTGCATTGCGCTGCTGGATTATATACTATGTAATTAGTCTATACACTCCAAACACACACATACAGAAAGAGAGAGAGAGAGAGAGAGGTGGGGGGGGGGCACGGGGGGGGGGGAGAGAACAAGAACAAAAACTTTAATCTCCAGGCCTCCGGCCCTTAGAAAGTCAAAAGTACACAATATGGTGATCACGCAGCGACAACAAAATGTAAAGTACATACTAACTTAAACCTGCAGAACAAAAGTGCGTCTTGTGCATATTAGTAAATTAATTCTAACTTTCATCATTGTTGTCATAGAATTCCTGTCGTATCTTCAGGGTATTAAATATATAAATGCAGAGTTCACGAATACTGTAAACAGAACAATTCTTCAGCAAGTGAACATACGATTGACCTTCAGAGTTCAGATGTTTTTGCCGCAGATTATTGTAAAGGACACAACTGTTTATAAAATGGTTTTCATCTTCGACCACATTACAACGTTTGCATGCGTAATTTGAATTACATTTGAATGTTCTCCTAAAAAAAAATATCCATTTATTGGGAGCAAACCAAGCCGTAATTTTACCAAACAGTCCCTAAAACACTTTTTATCCACAAAGTCAAAATATTGCTCACACTGAAAACCAGTTTTAAACAGTCTGTAGTTATGATGTATATCTTTAGACATTACTGACTCGTCCCACTCTTGCATAAATATATCTTTTATTGCTCACAACCAACGCCTTGTTGCAACCAGACAATTCCGAACCCGTCTAAATAAAGTTGTTGTTTTTTTACTAAAGACACCCAGCATTTTTTTCCCCTTTCGTCTAGGTTAAACAGCATCAGATATGCCTGTCTGGGTAATCGGTGCACATTCATATTCAGCAACCTTAACCAGTACCTGATACACCTTATAGCACTATTTGTATACAGTGGATAACGTCCTAATTCGCCGTATGCAAACTTGTTTGGTACTGTAAGTATGTTCAAAAAACGTTTACATGCAAAGGAATGAACCTTCTCACTATTATCAAGTCTGTTAAGACCCCACATCTCAGAAGCGTTCAAAAGAATAGGTTGTACCTGAGCATCAAATATTTTGATAAAAAAAATCCTTTGGAAATATCCTTCAGCTTCGTTATATATTTTATACAGGAGACACACACACACACACACACACACACACACACACACACACACACACACACACACACACACACACGGTGATACAGCAGGGAAAGAAGTCGCAGACAGATCTAAATAATTATCCATTTTCAACAACATTGAAGGAAGAAAAAAAAAAAGAGTCCCACTTAAAAAGACAGCAGTCTCCAGTCGTGATAAAGGCGGTAAAGAATGCCGTGGAAAATGACGAGCGAACGTGGGGTGTGCGTGTCTGTGGGCGTTAGAGAGGACAACATCCTCACGGTCTGTGGGACGTGCTGCAGTGAGCCAAGGAAGAGGAGACTGCCTGCTGGTGACAGACAGGTTTAATTCACTTGGACCGCCGCTACGAAACGCCATTAAAGTGCTTCATGTTCTCTCTGCTTGTTGGAAATCAGTGTCTGTGCTTTTGGAAGTGTCAGCGTGAAGTATTCGAAACTGTTATGAGAGACGAGAAACCGGTATATGTGATTCAGAAAAAGCTTCTTTAAAAAAAAATTATTTATTGTAATTTTTTTTTTTATCATTCTATCTTATTATTTATTTATTTATGTCTCGCTTGCAGCAGTGTTTCCTTTGTATTTTCTGTGTTCGTCACCGATTGGTTTTGGATGGGTGTATTGTAAAAAAAAAAAATAGTTCATCCTGCATTTGGTTGAATTTCGCTTGACGATCTTCATAAACTGTGTGTTGTACTGACTTTAAACAGGTACCCCGTTTGTTTTTGGAAAAAGCAGCTGTCCTGCGGAAATGGCTTTCTTTTTTCAAGCTTTAGAAAAAATAAGCTAAATGTGTGCAGATTGCATGGTGCTATTTTTGACCATTTTCCAGGAAGACATTCCTTGGTGGTGGCTGTGGTTGGGTAAACGGCGGCCTCTGATTGTAAGTTTAACTCTTTCCATACGAACGGCGAAAGAGACGACGTTAACAGCGTTTCTCCCCAATTACCACCATCAAAATATTACAAGCGGAAGGCTTTTACACTGAAGAGGTGAATGTTGATAATGAATACCACAATTCTGACGACGGAAGCTAAAGGTTAGGTCATTCAGACACCCACTGGACATCCGAGGGGTCTGTGTAGAGGTGAAGAGAGGACCGGCCGTACTGAGTGAGTTAAAGTTACATCACTTTTCAGAGGCATTCAATTAAAAACTTTTTGCAGGATGCCTTTGATGGAAGTGATAGACGTAAAGAGCGGAAGGTGGTGGTGGTGGAGAAAAGGGACAGAGAGAAAGAGAGAGAGACAGAAAGAGAGAAATAAAGAAGGAAAGAGGGAGAGCGATAGAGAGACAAAGAGATACAGAAAGAGAGGTAGAGAGAAACATAGAAATAAAGAAGGAAAGAGAGAGAGAGAGAGAGAGACAAAGAGATACAGAAAGAGAGGTAGAGAGAAACATAGAAATAAAGAAGGAAAGAGAGAGAGAGATAGAGAGACAAAGAGATACAGAAAGAGAGGTAGAGAGAAACATAGAAATAAAGAAGGAAAGAGAGAGAGCGATAGAGAGACAAAGAGATACAGAAAGAGAGAGAGACAGAGAGAATAAAGAAGGAAAGAGAGAGAGCGATAGAGAGACAAAGAGATACCGAAAAAGAGGTAGAGAGAAACATAGAAATAAAGAAGGAAACAGAGAGAGAGATAGAGAGACAAAGAGATATGGAAAGAGAGGTAGAGAGAAACATAGAAATAAAGAAGGAAAGAGAGAGAGAGATAGAGAGACAAAGAGATACAGAAAGAGAGGTAGAGAGAAACACAGAAATAAAGAAGGAAAGAGAGAGAGAGATAGAGAGACAAAGAGATACAGAAAGAGAGGTAGAGAGAAACATAGAAATAAAGAAGGAAAGAGAGAGATAGAGACAAAGAGATACAGAAAGAGAGGTAGAGAGAAACATAGAAATAAAGAAGGAAAGAGAGAGACAAAGAGATACAGAAAGAGAGGTAGAGAGAAACGGAGAATTAAAGAAGGAAAGAGAGAGAGAGAGAGAGAGAGAGAGAGAGAGAGAGAGACAAAGATATATGAAAAGAGAGGTGGAGAGAGACATAGAAATAAAGAAGGAAAGAGAGAGAGAGAAATATATATAGAGAGAGAAAGATATATATATATATATATATATATATATATATATATATATATATATATATATATATATATAGAAAGAGAGAGAGAGAGAACGAACGAACGAACGACATTTTATTTTACGAGGGTAAAGGAGTAAGCACAAAGTACTTTTTTGCATCCAGCCCTCTGGGCATAAATAATAATTGGAAAAAAAAGCAACAAAAAAACAAACAAAACAAAACAAAACAAAAAACAAAACAAAAAAAACGAGAGTCAATTCACAACACCAACGTCAAAATTGCATAAGCATGTGCAAACATAAACATAGAACTTATGTGCAATACAATATCGCGATGGATGAATAACAACGAGGACAATAGGGTAGGGGCGTGGTGGAGAGCGGAAGGAAGAATGGACAAGGGGAAGAGTAAAGAAGGCAGGGGAGGCTGACAACAGACAGATATAGTGACAGTGACAGTGGAGAGACATAGAGACTGACAGGGGAGGAGAGAGGCGTATATATATTGGCAATCTATACATGATTTTTTTGTTTATAATTGATATGTGTCACATAATCACATGTTTTTCAATAGGGATGCTTTTTACAATGTTTACATTGAGGCAGGATAATAATTCATTCCATAAACAGCCCCCTGAATAAGACAGACTAGATTTAAAAAGATCGATCCTTGGAAGTGGTACCATAACTTTATGAAGATGACGATGAGTGTTGGTTACAAATTTATTCTTCAGTGAGGGGGGGGGGAGCAAATCCAGACATGATTTTGAACATAAATAGACCTTTGTTAAATAGAAGTTTTGTTTTCAGTGGGAGGATATCGAGAGCTTTATAATCAGATACAGTCAATGATGAAGATTTTAAAAGAATCAATTTTACAGCTCTTCTATGCAGACTCAATAGAGGTTTTATAATAAGAGAGAGAGAGAGAGAGAGGAATAAAGAGAGATTGATGAACGAATGGTGAGACAGACCATGCTTTCCAAACCGCCAATCAGTACTGAGTGCTAAAGAGTGAAAGAAAAGCGTCACCTCTCCTCCCTTTATCAACTGTCAGCACCCTTCACACCACACTCACTGACATCACCCCACCCCCACCCCCTTCCGCGCGCCCCCCTCTACCCCCCCGCCCCACCCCACCCACACACACCACCCCGCCCTGCCTTCTCACACCTCACCACGGGACACTGTACCCCCTCTCTGATGGAAACAGCTGGCGAACAATAGCTGAGCACACTCAGTTTTCGTGCTGTTCTGTACCTTATCCTGTATTGTAAGAAATACGTTCTGCTCAGTTACTTACCCACAGTCACATCCACAGATACATAGATATATAATCATGTTTGAAACGTACAAACATACGGCCATCAACAACAACAACAACAACAAAAAATGTGTGTGTGTGTGTGTGTGTGTGTGTGTACCTTAGCGCACACACATTCCTGATATTATATCCATTAACTCTAAAGATATTGCCGGCACACATACAAACAGGTCGGCACAGTAACCTTCCCCCTGTTTCAAGCAGCAAATCGTCATGAACGTGATTTCTGTCAATTCGCTTCTGGCTTTGTCAGTGGAAAAGAGTTTTCGAAGTGAACAGTTCAATCTGTGTCCTTAAAGGAGCACCATGTCCTCAAGAGAAGAATTGTCTTGAAAGGAAAACTAAGGAATGCTGCCATCCCTAAACGAAGGTCTTGTCCTTAAAGACTCGGCCATGTTGGCTGCAGACAGTAATATGACTGTGGCACTGCAGACAGAGACTCTGGTGCTGAGGCAAGCAGTTGTCCCTCTGGCCCTCCCCCTTCTCCCCTCCCTCCCACACCCCTCTGGAAGTGTCCTTGAGTCCTTTCCCGTCGTCCTTGAGTCCTTTGGGCGTGGCCCACAGTGCCTTGGACCTGGGCCACAGTCCTTTCGACGTGTCCAAAGGTCCGCACGATTCTGAGCTGGGGCTTTTCTTCTCGCAGAGGTAAATAGAGTGGGTGTTGTTGTGTTGTGGCTGTTAAGGTGTTGTGTGGCTATGGTGTGGTTGTCACTGTTGTAAGTGGTGTTGGTGGTGGTGGTAGTGGTGCACGGAGAATTGGTGCTGTTGTGGTTTTGTGTGGTTGTCGCTGTTATTGTTAAAGGAGAGTTGGTGTTATTGGTAAAGTTGTTAGAAGTATTGTTTGTTATAGTACAGTCGCTGTCAGTGGTGTTATATCTGTTGTTTTCGCTCCTCCTCGTTCCCCCCCCCCCACCCCACCCCACCCCCCCTCATCATTTCACTTCTTGATTTGATCTTCTTGCATTTCTTGCTCTTGGTCTTCATGTCTTTCGTCTTCTTGTTTCTGTTCTTAAAGATTCAATCAATTGAATCAGTGTTGTTCTTCGTGTCTTCTTGTTCTTATCAATTAATGATTCAATCATTTCAACCAATCTTTTTGTTTTTTTTTCTTGATCCTGTTCTTGTTCCTCTTGTTTTTTTCGTCTTCTTGTTCTGATCAGCCAGCCCTAAAATGGCCTCTTTGTGTGGTCTGCTCAGTTAGCACGATGATTTGATCTTGTTGTTCTTTGTTGATGTCTTCATCTTCTTCCTTTCCTCTTTCCTCTTCTTCTGCCCCTTCCCCTCATTCTGTGGCCTAAAGAAGCCTTCAGCTTGTCTTTGACCGCGATGCAAGTCAACCTCCCTCTCTCTCTCTCTGTCTCTGTCTCTCTCTCTCTGTCATCACGTGACTGGTGACAGCCTTTAGTGACGTGATGACTGGTGACAGCCTACAGTGACGTGATGACTGGTGACAGCCTACAGTGACGTGAGGCAGTGACGTGATGACTGGTGACAACCTTCAGTGACGTGATGACTGGTGACAGCCTACAGTGACGTGATGTCTGGTGACAGCCTACAGTGACGTGATAACTGGTGACAGCCTGCAGCCTACAGTGACGTGATGATTGGTGACAGGTAACGTAACGTGATGACTGGTGACAGCCTTCAGTGACGTGATGACTGGTGACAGCCTACAGTGACGTGATGACTGGTGACAGCCTACAGTGACGTGAGGACTGTTGACAGCCTTTAGTGACGTGATGACTGGTGACTGGTGACAGCCTCCAGTGACGTGATGACTGGTGACAGCCTACAGTGACGTGATGACTGGTGACAGCCTACAGTGACGTGATGACTGGTGACAGCCTACAGTGACGTGATGACTGGTGACAGCCTACAGTGACGTGATGACTGGTGACAGCCTACAGTGACGTGATGACTGGTGACAGCCTGCAGTGACGCAATGACTGGTGACAGCCTACAGTGACGTAATGACTGGTGACAGCCTACAGTGACGTGATGACTGGTGACAGCCTACAGTGACGTGAGGACTGGTGACAGCCTGCAGCCTACAGTGACGTGATGACTGGTGACAGCCTACAGACTTTAGTGACGTGAGGACTGGTGACAGCCTGCAGCCTACAGTGACGTGATGACTGGTGACAGCCTACAGACTTTAGTGACGTGAGGACTGTTGACAGCCTTTAGTGACGTGATGACTGGTGACTGGTGACAGCCTCCATTGACGTGAGGACTGGTGACAGCCTTTAGTGACGTGATGACTGGTGACAGCCTCCAGTGACGTGAGGACTGGTGACAGCCTTTAGTGACGTTATGACTGGTGACTGGTGACAGCCTCCAGTGACGTGAGGACTGGTGACAGCCTTTAGTGACGTGATGACTGGTGACTGGTGACAGCCTACAGACTTTAGTGACGTGAGGACTAGTGACAGCCTCCAGTGACGTGATGACTGGTGACAGCCTCCAGTGACGTGAGGACTGGTGACAGCCTACAGCTTACAGTGACGTGATGACTGGTGACAGCCTACAGACTTTAGTGACGTGATGACTGGTGACAGCCTCCAGTGACGTGAGGACTGGTGACAGCCTCCAGTGACGTGAGGACTGGTGACAGCCTCCAGTGACGTGAGGACTGTGCCGTGTTCCAGGATGGAGCTGGTGTGGCACGGGGAGTATGACCGTTTGTTCAGACAGTACTTCCCGCACACCTGGTACCTGGTTCCCACCTTCTACCCGCCCACTGACCGCTGGCAGGTCTTCAAGGACAGTGCCAAGGTCCGGTTCTCTTGCGCCGTAAGTTTGGTCTTCTTTTCTTTACTTTGTGTGTGTCTGGCCCGCGCGTGCGTGTACACTGTTATCATGTGAAAAGACACTAACAGCAGACAACTACAACAAGTGTCCTATAGGACTGTGCAGCAGATGACATCAAACAATTATAAAGTCCTTTTTTTTTTTGTCGCGGGCATGCGCGTGTATACTGTGACCATAAAAAAGACTAACAGCAGGCAACAATAACAAGTATGCTATAAGTATGCTATAGGACTGTGCAGCAGATAACACCAGACAACATTAACAAGTATGCTATAGGACTGTGCAGCAGACAACATCAGACAACATTAACAAGTATGCTATAGGACTGTGCAGCAGACAACACCAGACAACATTAACAAGAATGCTATAGGACTGTGCAGCAGATAACATCAGACAACATTAACAAGTATGCTGTAGGACTGTGCAGCAGATAACATCAGACAACATTAACAAGTATGCTATAGGACTGTGCAGCAGATAACATCAGACAACATTAACAAGTATGCTATAGGACTGTGCAGCAGATAACATCAGACAACATAAACAAGTATGCTATAGGACTGTGCAGCAGATAACACCAGACAACATTAACAAGTATGCTATAGGACTGTGCAGCAGATAACATCAGACAACATTAACAAGAATGCTGTAGGACTGTGCAGCAGATAACATCAGACAACATTAACAAGTATGCTATAGGACTGTGCAGCAGACAACATCAGACAATAATAACAAGTATGATATAGGACTGTGCAGCAGATAACACCATACAACATTAACAAGTATGCTATAGGACTGTGCAGCAGATAACATCAGACAACATTAACAAGTATGCTATAGGACTGTTCAGCAGATAACATCAGACAACATTAACAAGTGTGCTGTAGGACTGTGCAGCAGATAACAACAAACAACATTAACAGGTATGCTGTAGGACTGTGCAGCAGATAACATCAAACAACATTAACAAGTATGCTATAGGACTGTGCAGCAGGTAACATCAGACAACAATAACAAGTTTGCTATAGGACTGTGCAGCAGACAACACCAGACAACATTAACAAGTATGGTATAGGACTGTGCAGCAGATAACATCAGACAATAATAACAAGTATGCTATGGGACTGTGCAGCAGATAACATCGGACAACATTAACTCTTTCCATACGAACGGCGAAAGAGACGACGTCAACAGCGTTTCACCCCAATTACCATCATCAAAATATTGTAAGCGGAAGGCTCTTATACTGAAGAGGTGAATGTTGACAAAGAATACAATTCTGACGACGGAAGCTAAAGGTTGGATCATTCAGACACCCACTAGACATCCGAGGGGTCTGTATAGATGAGAAGAGAAGCCTGGCCGTACTGAGTGAGTTAACAAGTATGCTATAGGACTGTGCAGCAGACAACATCAGACAATAATAACAAGTATGCTATAGGACTGTGCAGCAGATAACATCAGACAACATTAACAAGTATGCTATAGGACTGTGCAGCAGACAACATCAGACAACAATAACAAGTATGCTATAGGACTGTGCAGCAGATAACATCAGACAACATTAACAAGTATGCTATAGGACTGTGCAGCAGATAACATCAGACAACATTAACAAGTATCCTGTGGACTAAGCAGTAGATGACATCAGGCAACGATGACAGTTAGTACCCCCATTGGACTGTACAGCTGATAACACTCTGTCACAAACATGTTCAGGAGAACTCTTGACAACAACTGAGTAAGAACGTTTTCAAACACTGGCTCTTCAATATCATGCGGATTTTAGACATTAGCTCCCCACGTACCCACACAGGCATTCGATCCCATTCTGAGCGGTAAGGAATGAACCTGTCTAAGACTGTACCGATCTAATTAATAGTTTCAAAATTGGGAATGCTATTTGGATTGCCAGCTGAACAACTGCCATTTTCCTGGTATAATTCCCTGACTTTATTGCACGATGGTTGCTCCAGTAAACAACAGCTCTCCTCTGCAGAAAAAGAAAGACAGTGTGGTTTTCCGTCTTGAGAGGCATCAGAGGGGGGCAGAAGGTAAAGCACGTATTTGTATTTCTTTTTATCACAACAGATTTCTCTGTGTGAAATTCGGGCTGCTCTCTCCAGGGAGAGCGCGTCGCTACACTACAGTGCCACCTTTTTTTCTTTTTTTTTTGTATTTTTTCCTGCATGCAGTTTTATTTTTTTCCTTTCGGAGTGGATTTTTGTACATAATTTTGCCAGGAACAACCCTTTTGTTGCCGTGGGTTCTTTTACGTGCACCAAGTGCATGCTGCACACGGGACCTCGGTTTATCGTCTCATCCGAATGACTAGCGTCCAGACCACCACTAGTGGAGGGGGAGAAAATATCGGCGGCTGAGCCGTGATTCGAACCAGCGCGCTCAGATTCTCTCACTTCCTAGGCGGACGCGTTACCTCTAGGCCATCACTCCACATGTAAATACAGTGCACAAATGTCAACATTTCCATTCCCCTCCCACCCCATCGCTGCTGCCTACCTCCCATCCACGCGTGTTTTGATGTCAGGATACCAGGTTTTCTTTTGTCATGTTCTCATCTCATCTCATCTATCCCTTGACCCGTGGGTGGGTCGTTGGGGCACCATGGATGACTGCCTGGTCAGCTCGCGCCACCTGCCTCGGTCCTCAGCGGCCCTTTGAGTTGTGGCAAATGGCAGGCCCGTCCACTCTTTGATGTTGTCCTCCCACCGCTTTCTCTGTCTGCCTCTCTTCCTCCTTCCTTGTACGGTACCCTGCAGGATGGTCTTGGCTAGGCCGTCTGATCGTGTGACGTGTCCATACCAGCGGAGCTTGCGTTCCTTCACTGTGGTTAGCAGGTCTTTGAATGGGCCAATGGCGTTTTGGACTCTTCTTCTCACTTCTTCATTTGTGATGTGGTCTTTGTATGTAATGTTCAGGATCTTGCGGAAGCATCTCATTTCCAGGGCCTGGATTCTTCTCTGGAGTTCTGCAGTGAGGGTCCAGGATTCGCAAGCGTATAGAAATATTGAGAAGATTGTCATGTTACGGATGGAAAAAAAACAACCCTTTTTCTTTGTGTTTCATGTGGATGCTGGGTATGTGTGACAGGAGTGCGGTCACGGGTGGACGTCGATGAAGGGGCGGGTGATCTTTTGGTTCCACCTGAACTACACCAGCAACACGGGCTACGTGCTCTTCAAGCTGTACGGGCAGCAGTGCCAGAAGTGCAACAACGGCAAGTTTGAACACGCCATGTGGTACCCCGAGGAGGTGGTCAAGGTGAGCCGGACACCCGGGGTGGGGCGGTGGGTGGGGGCAGTGGTCAGCATGTGTGTGTGTGTGTGTGTACACATGTGTGTGTGTGCGTGTGTGTGTGTGTGTGTGTGTGTGTGTGTGTACATGTGTGTGTGGGGATTGGGGGTGGGGGGCAGGGGGGGGGGGGGGCTCAGGGATCATGAATATTGTGCGTGATAAAAAAAACAAGAACCCAGTATGTTTAGTGGTAAAGGAAAACATGGCTTGCTTGAAAGACATCACCAAAAACAGCAGGAGGGCCCACCATGTACTGTTACACCAATGATAGAAACACTGGTGAGGCCTGCAATAAATGCCAACTCTGAGAGACACGCAGCCTGTTCAACAGCAACGATAACAACATTGACAACAACAACAACGACAACAACAACAACAACGGCGTGGACGTGACATCCAGAATCGCACGCTTTCAAAGACACGTGGCATATTCAACAATAACTCAGCTCTGAGGACAGTGGGAGAGGCTGACACCGGATTGAAACGACATGCCAGCACTGAGTGCAAGGCTCCAATCCAACAGCAGCCATTATCGGGTGCGGAGGTGAAATTCACAGCCGAAGACATCTGCGTTACTAGCTGCAGCCCAACTCCTCAACCAGAGAGACAGTTTGCCAGACCACACTGTCTTCCTCACCGACTACAGAGCTGTCCTTCATCAAGTTTTTGCGCCTTATACATATTATTATTAGTAGTAGTAGTTCTTTTTTATGTATTTATCTATTATTTATTTACCTTTTTTTCTCAAGGCCTGACTAAGCGCGATGAGTTACACTGCTGGTCAGGCATCTGCTTGGCAGATGTGGTGTAGCGTATATGGATTTGTCCGAACGCAGTGACGCCTCCTTGAGCTACTGAAACTGAAACTGAAACCTACAAAGCCTCCAGAACGGAGTAAGGGACAAAACCTTGCAAGACACCCGGTCAGAGATGCAGGCCCTAAGTGCCAGAACCACAACGGCCCTGCAGTGGATCCCCTCTCACTGTGGCATTGCAGGAAATGAAGAGGCAGACAAGCTCTCCAAAACAGGAAGCAGGCTCACCCAATCTGCCCACCCCCTTAGCTTTCGGGAGGCAAAGACCATCCTGCGCAGCCACTTCAGAAACAGCTGGTGAGAACGGCTACATCTGGGAGCAGAGGAGGACAGCATCCATCAACTGGGTCCAGCTCAGCAAGTCATCATTCTCAGACTGCTCACAGGCCACTGCCAACTCCTCTCCCATCTCTACGAACTGAAAATTTCCCATACAGACTAACGTCCGTGTGACACCGCTCCTCAAACTCCAGCCCATGTCCTGCAAGACAGCCCTCCGCACAAAGAGCTGAGGCGCCAGATCTGGCCCAGTCCTGCAGCACTCCAGGACAAGTTGTGGGGAACAGCGACAGAGCTCCGGCAGACTCCAGATTTCGTAACTTCTCTAGGCTGACCGTCTGAACATGGCCTGGGAACGCTGAAGAAGAAGAAGAAGGGTGTGAAGGTTTCATGGGATGTGTGTGAGTCAGAAGGGGCAGAAAGAAATCTGTGTGAAATAACAAAACCAGTTTCATGAAAGCAGTGTAAAGGAAGGTGATTATCTGTATCTGTGAAGCTCATCTCTGCTTGAGGCTTCCTCACAGCTATCAACGAAGAATATGGTAAAAAAAAAAGTAAACGAAGCATTAATAAACGAGATAATTTCTATTGATGATAGGAATAAAGAATAATCAAGATTTAGATTTGATAATACACATAGCGAGGTCCTATGCTGAATGAACCAGGGAATATGTATAGCTATGGCCCTGGGATGTTCACAGCCAGGGCCAGGGAATGTGCATTGCCATGGCCAATCATCCAAAGCAGTCTTTGTGTTTTGACTTGTAACACCCTTTCCATGATTTAACAATACATATTACCTGTCCCTCATACAGGTCATAGGGAACGTGTACAACCGCGTGGGCCAGTGCTATTACGGCTTCGTGCGCCCCCCACTGAGGATAGACAGAAGGCAAGGCAAGCCCCGGAACCAGCATAACGCAGAGCTGTGCCAGGCGTGCAAGGAGGGGTTGTGTAAAGAGGAGTGGACTGTAGCCGCCTCCTGAACTTTTCCTTTCGTCCTGCCTTGCTCTTGGTGACGGCTTCTGTTCGGATGAAAACAAATGACTGAATTGTTTAGAAAACAAAACACAGTAGTTTGAAAACAGCTATTAATAAGCCCTGAAGAGATGAAGAAAATAATGTTCTTTCAACGGATTATCTATTTATATGTTTATTTATTTGATTTTTTTTTCCTTATCAGTCCATCATCTGTCATGTTTTTGAGAGAAATGGCCAAGAGTACTTCCACCTTGTTTTTGATGATAATATATATAAAAAAAAGGTGATCAGTCAAAAGACGCAGCAAAATCAATGTGGAACAGTTTATACAGAAAGGACAAATGCAGATTTTCTTATTTGTTGAGTGTGTTTTTTTCTTGTTTTTTTTTCCCCATTGTTTTTGTAAAATACAATTTCAAATATACAGCTATTGCGAAATACTGAAGAAAATTACTTTCGGTTCAGACCACAGAACGATGAACGTACATTATTCTTCCCACGATTATGCAAATGTTCCACAATATATTTCACAAGTGAGCATGCTTGTGAAACAGTTCCTTGAGATTATACGTTTTCTCTGTCTCTGTTCCATTCTGTTTCCAACATTGTGTCACAAAATGCTATTTAACTGAACACACACACACACACACACACACACACACACACACAGAGGACTAACTACAGATTAGAAAATCTAAATCTTTCTACATCATTTTCATACTCTAGACTTCTATAGATGCCCGACTGCTGTTCGCTATTCTGTCTGCTTCTATTGTGGGAATGGTGGTGATGGTTGCTAACTTCAGTACATTTTCGTTTCTTTCTTTTTTCCTTGTTGTTGTTGTTGTTGTCACTTCTATATCTTCTGTTGCCACTCAAGAATCTGTTTTTAGTGTTGATATTGTTAAACGACAACATCTTCCTCTGTTCGAGTTGTTAAATGTACGTCTTCTACTGCTGTTGATGTTGATGACATCTTCTACTGCTGTTGATGTTGATCACATCTTCTGCTGTTGTTGATGATAATGACACCTTCTACTGCTGTTGATGTTAATGACACCTTCTACTGCTGTTGATGTTAATGACATCTTCTACTGCTGTTGGTGTCAGTCACATCTTCTACTGCTGTTGATGTTAATCACATATTCTACTGCTGTTGATGTTAATGACACCTACTGTTGTTGATGTTAATCGCATCTACTGCTGTTGATGTTAGTGACACCTTCTACTGCTGTTGATGTTAATGGTATCTTCTACTGCTGTTGATGTCAATCACATCTTCGACTGCTGTTGATGTTAATGACATCTTCTACTGCTGCTGATGTTAATGACATCTTCTCCTGCTGTTGATGTTAATGACATCTTCTACTGCTGTTGATGTTAATGACATCTTCTACTGCTGTTGATGTTAATGACATCTTCTACTGCTGTTGGTGTTAATCCCATCTTCTACTGCTGTTGGTGTTAATGACGCCTTCTACTGCTGCTGATGTTAATGACATCTTCTACTGCTGCTGATGTTAATGACATTTACTGCTGTTGATGTTAATGACATCTTCTACTGCTGTTGATGTTAATCACACCTTCTACTGCTGTTGATGTTAATGACATTTACTGCTGTTGATGTTAATCACATCTTCTACTGCTGTTGATGTTAATCACACCTTCTACTGCTGTTGATGTTAATGACATTTACTGCTGTTGATGATGTCAAAAGCCAAGGTTCTTCTGTTTCTGCCGTTGCTCATGATGTTGTCAATAGCTCATTGTCTGCTTTTATGCGTTTAAAGGCACTTTTTTTTTTTTTTTTTTTTGCTGTTATATGCCAGTACTCTACTGCTCTTGTTTTGTTAAATGCCTTTCTTCTACTGTTCTTCCTGTTGTAAAGAGAAGGATTTTATCGCTGTTTTGAAAAGCACTTCGTTTACTGCTTTTGGCATTTCTGAAAACCTAGCTTCTACTGCGCTGAGGTTCTCAAAAACACACACACACACACTTGAATGCTTCAACAGCAGCCTCGCACTGTTCTTGGTATCACTGCTGTTGATGCTAAAACCTACTGCTACTGCTGTGGATGTCAAAACCTCACATCTACTGCTAAAGATGTTAAAACCACACATCTGCTGTTAATGATGTTAAAAGCATACTACTGCTGCTAATTATGTTTAAAAAAAATAAAAAAATCACACTTCTAGTTTTCCTCCCCTATCACTGCCCCACTCGTCACACATTTCTCCACAAAAGAAAATCAAATGAAAACACACACACACACACACACACACACAAACTAATAAATAAATAAATAAATAAATCGTCCACGTATAGTTTCTGTGGCTACAATTTGTCATGTGGGTTTTCTATAAAAAAAAAACCACAAAAAACCCAAACAAACCTGAGATTGTTGAGATTGTTAGTTTCTGTTGGCTAATAATTATTGTTGATACAGGCATGCGTCATGTGATTGATTTGTGATTTTTGGTGAATGTGTAGATTATGGTTTCATGTGCGTTTCTTGATGGTTTATTGGGAATTTAATGCCTCTGTATATCAATTCATTCAATTTTGCGGTGGGTTTTTTTTTCCACATTTTCCCCCTTTTTTTTCATGAACCAAATATTTTGAATTTACGTGAAATTTCATTTCATATCCTGTATTTTTATATTTCAGTTTACAAGTAAATGATATGGTACGAGTGTTTAAGTCTCAGCAAGAATACAATGAACATATCATTATATCAGCTGAATTATTGTTACACTGATTGATATTTCAGTAGTGTCGTTACACCAATTAAAGTATCATTACTGCTGTGTACATCGCGTTCACAAGGCACGTACAACAACTGCAAGTGGTGTCTTCCTTTTTGGGAGCAGTATTTTTCCAAGCTGTTCATGCTGACGAATTAGTCGGACACTGATGTTCACGGAGATTACAAAATGTTCTTGGCGCCTGTATGTTCAGTCATTGACTTTGATGCTGTCATTGATGTATAGTGATTAAATGTCCTGCGGTCATTTTTTGACTCACTTGTGTAAACAAAGTGAGTCTATGTTTTAACCCGGTGTTCGGTTGTCTGTGTGTGTGTCGTGTGTCTGTGTGTCCGTGGTAAACTTTAACATTGACATTTTCTCTGCAAATACTTTGTCAGTTGACACCAAATTTGGCATAAAAATAGGAAAAATTCAGTTCTTTCCAGTCATCTTGTTTAAAACAATATTGCACCTCTGGGATGGGCACCAAAAAAATTTTTTAAAAAGAAGCCTAATTATATGCAAACTGCATTTACTGTTATATTTATATTTATTGTATTCTCTAAACTTTGCACTTTGACCTCTTATTCTGACACAACAAGAGGAGTCATTATTATCATTTTTTTGTTCAAACAGGAACTTCTTTTGCTAAGCATGGAAGTTTTCTTTATTTTGCAAACGTTTTGGTGCAGATAGTAAAAAAGGGAAATTACTCTGTAATTAATGCTAGGGGACTTAATTTATCACAAGTGAGTCTTGAAGGCCTTGCCTCTCTTGTTTTTTTTTTTTTTTACTTGCCTACTTTCCCCGCTCAGTTCTCGTTTTCTGTTCGTTCGTTTACATTATGTTATTGACATGTTCCCCGTGTATTTCGACAAAGACTAAAAGAAGGTTGTTATGGCATCTCTCTCTCTCTCTCTCTCTCTCTCTCTCTCTCTCTCTCTCAGTCTCTGTCTGTCTCTGTCTCTCCCTCTCTATGTGTTTATATTTACAATAAATGCATTTTCTTCCGTTTACTGATGATTGTCACTCTGTTTCCCTGGCGGTCACGATACTAGTTCATATAACCAACCACACGTGTGTGTGTGTGTGTAAGCAAACACTGCTGTGCCTTGCTGTGTAACCATTTCGTTCAGTACTGCACGGAATGTGCATAATATAACAGTGTCCACTACAACGGTTCCTGCACTTGGCCTTTTGTTTTCCGTCTCAGAACGTATGTCGTTCCCAGTGTTATGTCTTTCTTAGTCCTGTTTGTCTGTCTGTCAGTGAGTCTCTCTCTTTCTCCCCTGTCATATTAATTTTCATAGAGACTTCCCACCAAAGAACTGCCGTCAGTACTTTGTGCCTTTCTCTCATCTATTCCCTGGGAATACTTCTGAATGTACACAGAAATACGCACCAGTGTGATTTCACCGCATGATGCTGAAAATGACTCCTCTGTCCCGCCCGATTTATCTCCCAATCCATGTTTGTCACCATCACACTTATTCTTCGCGCAACATTGAAAAATGCGATGCCTGTGTACATGCACGCGCGTGCGCATGCGTATATAATTGCCTGCATGTGCGCGTTGGTGTGTGCGTGAACACCCGTCGCGCATGTGTGTATGTGTGCGTGTGTCCTTGCATGCGCGCTCATGTGTGCATGCTGCCGTTTAGTGTGTGCACGCTTGCATGCATATAAATATGCGTGTGCGCAATTGTGTGTGCACTCGCACACACTTGTGTGTATGTGCTTGTTTCTGTGGTGCCACTGGGCCGTTACGGCAGGGAAGGGAGAATACTTCTAAGAACAACTCCCCTCTGTTCCAGTACAACCCCCTGGGACCAGTCAGTTCTGGTTGATTTGAAGAAAACGGTCACAGATAAACTCCCAGTAGTCTGTACGTCTTCCAGATCTATCCCATATATATGTCTCATGTCTCTCTCTCTCTCTTCCCATATATATGTCTCATGTCTCTCTCTCTCTTCCCATATATATGTCTCATGTCTCTCTCTCTCTCTCTCTCCCATATATATGTCTCATGTCTCTCTCTCTCTTCCCATATATATGTCTCATGTCTCTCTCTTCCCATATATATGTCTAATGTCTCTCTCTCTCTTCCCATATATATGTCTCATGTCTCTCTCTTCCCATATATGTCTCATGTCTCTCTCTCTTCCCATATATATGTCTCATGTCTCTCTCTCTCTCTTCCCATATATATATATATATATATATATATATATATATATATATATATATATATATATATGTATCTCTCTTCCCATATATATGTCTCATGTCTCTCTCTCTTCCCATATATATGTCTCATGTCTCTCTCTCTCTTCCCATATATATGTCTCATGTTTCTCTCTTCCCATAGTCTCTCTCTGTCTCTCATATCTCTCTCTTTCTCCCCCGCTTTCATTATCTGAGTCTGAGTGTCTTTCTCTCTCTCTCTCTCTCTCCTCTCTTTCTCCTCTCTTTGCATCTGTTTGTATCTCCTTCTCTCACCACCTCTGCTCTCTCTCTCTCTTGCTGTCTCTCCTTTTCCCATTTCCCCCTCTTGTGTTCATAGTGAAACTGCACGTCATTTCTGTGTTTTGTCCTTTCTTCTAACTTTCTGTAACCCCTTTGCTGCTATGTAAAGTCATGCAGTTTGCATTGATATGGTGTGATGGAAAGATTTCAGCCTCTCTTTTGTACATATGTATGTATATATACAGACAATTTCACTTCTCATATGTCTTTTCGAAAGCTTTGTTTCGTGCTTGTAATTAAAAAAAAAAAAAAAAAAAATTCCGGTGTTGATATCGAAGGGACGAATTGTGTGTTCGTTAGATGTTGCAGTAAGTTGGAAGTGATCAGTCAGGTTCACCTTCGAGCTTCTTCACTTTCGTCAGACAAGAGCACAACAGTCTGGGCAACACTTGGCACATTGGATTTATGGCATGTTGGGAATTTTCATGTAAAGTGACAAAAAAAAAAAAAGTTTCAATCGTCATGATTCGCGAGACATTTTTTCGTCTCCGGGAATTCTCATATCACGCTACATTACTTTTTTTTTTCTTTCCCCAAACCGTTAATTTTCATGTTACATGGAAAAACTCCAGGAATTCTTATGTCTATCTTTTTCAGCACTAAGAATTTTTGTTACGTGGCAGTTTTCACTCCAGGAAATCTCGTGTTACTTCAAAATAACTCTCGCTTGATAACAATACCCTGCATAAAATCTGACGCATTCGTAAACAATACAAGATCACATGGACAACTTTTGACGCTCGACTCAACATTACATCAACATTACACAATTATCAAAATTATATCAAGCATTGATCAACTCCACCAACATTCAAAACCACGATAGTTTGAAGATAGGAATTACTGATGATCTAAAGATATGTTTTCTTTTCTCTTTCTCGTAAATCATGGATGAGGTCTTACAAACTTTCCGGCACAAGTAACGCCCTTTCAACGGGACCTTTCATGGGACGTAATATGACCGCCAAATGTAAATGTAAATGAACTGATACCACATGAACTTGTAAACTGTTGTCATTGTTCAATTATTTTGTTTTGTAAATAAATATATATAGTTTTTAAGCTCATCAGCTGGTTTTGGATTGCCCAGTATGACTGTGTACAGGTATACATGTCTAAGAGTTCAACAATTATTGTGGACAGGTGTGTGTGTGTGTGTGTGTGTGTGTGTTGTGTCTGAGATGACAGTTCAACAGTTACTATGACATAGTAACTGTTGAACTGTCATCTCAGACAACACATAATGAACAGGAGTGTGTGTGTGTGTGTGTGTGTGTGTGTGTGTGTGTGTGTGTGTGTGTGTGTGACATGACATTTCAACAAAAGTGTACAGGTGTGTGCATCTGATGATTGTTCAACAGCTACTGTGTACAGGTGTGTGTGTATGTTGCGAAATAGATATGTTCCTAAAAAATATTTGTCTCCAAAATCGGTTTGTAATTTTTGTAATATGCTTAAAGGAGGCAAAAAAGTAATTTCAGCTGTAAGATGATCAGATTTGTAAATGTTGCCATGCTACACTTTTGGAGTTAAAACCCATTTATTTTCTCAACTTTTATGTGACATTGTGTATTTGGAAATGTTTGTTCTAGGCATGAAAGCATTATTTTATAGTAATTCTCCATACTCTAATAGGAGTGAAAGGATAATCAAAACTTTGAAACTTGTGCACGTGTGTTGTGACAATTCAAGTTACTTTGGACATTTGAGTATGCCTGATGACAGTTCATCAGTTACAGTGAAAGGGGTCTATTGGTTGTTCGTTTGTTTGATGATGATCCGTGAATGTCTTTGTCTTGTTTTTCGTTGATATCGATGTTCATGATTTTCTTTTCCTAGCAGTTTTAAGTCACAAAAGTGTGATGTCTTCCCAACATGGGAACTAGCACGTTACTGATCGGCTGAAAATAATGTCTTGTTTTACAGTCAAAACGGCAACAACAGTTTTAAGGATACAATATGGTAAAGTAATATTTTACCACAATGGCGCTCTGATTTTTAATGTTCATACCATACATATTCACATCAGTAGATCTGAGTTTGAAAGTCTGACACCAGTTATGTGAATAAAGAGCAGCAGCTGTCGTGAATGGGTGAATGAAGTGACCTTGGGGTGCATGGATAGTGAAGGAGGGTGGAGGGCAGGAGAGGTGGAGGGTGGACAGATTCGGACAGTTTTTTTTTTTCTGCGGAGCAGGATTGAAGGAGTTTGCGGAGGAATTCCGCTATCTCCCTGTGAAGGCAGCCATACTCAGCAGACAGGCCTCTCATCTCTCGGTCATTTTCACCTTCCTCCAACACTCCGTTCTGGACACGGCTGTGGGCCGTATGTTTAATGCACAGTTCAGCTTGAAAACGACTGAACAACCTGGGGCCAAGACAAAATTCATTTTGCCTTCAGGCAAGTTATTTTTGACATGGTTGGGACCCGTGGGTACAGTTTTCCTTGAAGTTACCTTTGTATTCAAGACACCCGAACGCTCAGACAGCTAACCCATCGTCTTTTTTTAAGAAATCCCGATGATTCCCGTCTGTGCATGCTCTGTTTCACTTCTCATCGCACCACAGTTCGAACATTGTCGAGAGAGTTCGCAAAACACGTGCTGTCCGTAAAGCACGCCTGTTTTCCCTTTAAAAAAAAAAAAAAGCTGCAAAGGGCTCATAGTTACCTTTGCTTCATGGGCAGTCACCCTTGGCAGGTGGTAAGGGTAAATTGCCTTTGGGTTTGTAGACATGTGGGTAGACTCTTGTGTTCATGAATACTGGATATTGCTTACCCTCGGGCAGTTTGCCCTGCCTCAGGCAGATTACCAGCAGGTACACATTTACCCTCAGGCACGATGTTCTCTTGAATACAGCCCCTGATAGGTTGGATGATACTTTCCTTTATGTACTCTTTCTTTCTTCCACTTTCATTGTCGTTATATGATGTGTGTTGCAAGAGTGAACTGAACTACATAATAATGCATACTTAAGTTTGTACTTTTGAAATAATCTTCTTCTTTTTTTTTTCATACAAAAGTTGTAAGCAACCTGTGAACATTCTCTTATCTTGCTCTCTTCCCTTCTTTCTTTCCGTCCTTCTCTATGTCGCTGTTTGTCTATCTTTGTCTCCATGTCGCTGTCTGTCTCCCTCTCTTTGTCTCCATGTTGTTGTCTGTCTCTCTCTATCTCCATGTCGCTGTCTGTCTGTCTCTCTGTCTCCATGTCTCTGTCTGTCTGTCTCTCTCTGTCTCCATGTCGCTGTCTCTCTCTCTGTCTCCATGTCACTGTCTGTCTGTCTGTGTCTCCATGTCGCTGTCTGTCTGCCTCTCTCTGTCTCCATGTCGTTTTCTCTCTGTGTCTCCATGTCGCTGTCTGTCTGTCTGTCTCTCTCTGTCTCCAAGTGGCTGTCTGTCTCTGTCTGCATGTCGCTGTCGGTCTGCCTCTCTCTGTCTCCATGTCGCTGTCTGTCTGCCTCTCTCTGTCTCCATGTCGTTGTCTCTCTTTGTCTCCATGTCGCTGTCTGTCTGTCTCTCTCTGTCTCCATGTCGCTGTCTGTCTGCCTCTCTCTCTGTCTCCATGTCGCTGTTTGTGTCTCCATGTCGCTTTCTGTCTGCCACTCTCTCTGTCTTCATGTCGCTGTTTGTCTGTCTGTCTGCATGTCGCTGTCTCTCTCTCTCTGTCTCCATGTCGCTGTCTGTCTGCCTCTCTCTCTTTGTCTCCATGTCGCTGTCTGTCTGTCTGTCTCCATGTCTATCTCTACGTCTCTCTCCCCCTTTCTCTCTTTTCCTGCCACCCTCCCCACTCTCCGCTTTCTTTCTATGTCAGTCTCCCTGTCTGGAATCGCCGTGTCTGTCTGAAAAACAGAGAAAAACAATTAAGACACAGACCTATGAATGACGGGCTCAATAGCCGAGTGGTTAAAGCGTTGGACTGTCAATCTGAGGGTCCCGGGTTCGAATCACGGTGACGGCGCCTGGTGGGTAAAGGGTGGAGATTTTTACGATCTCCCAGGTCAACATATGTGCAGACCTGCTAGTGCCTGAACCCCCTTCGTGTGTATATGCAAGCAGAAGATCAACTACGCACGTTAAAGATCCTGTAATCCATGTCAGCGTTCGGTGGGTTATGGAAACAAGAACATACCCAGCATGCACACCCCCGAAAACGGAGTATGGCTGCCTACATGGCGGGGTAAAAACGGTCATACACGTAAAAGCCCACTCGTGTGCATACGAGTGAACGCAGAAGAAGAAGAAGACCTACGAATTTTCAGTCCAAAGGTCATTTTTCTCCGGAGTCTGTGTTGTCCGTAACCATGGACGTCACGTATTATACAAAAGGGTCAAGCCGACCTGGACTTTTGAGACCTGGAACGAGGAATCTGTTCGACTTGTAAAGAACAGTTCATATAAGAGGATACACACCACATACACACACATATACAGATACCACATATAAACATGTATACGGGTACACACACACCACACACACACATCGATTCAGGGTGATTTAATTGATTGTCAGCACAAAAGATACATCCAACACAGAAAATCTGGAAAAGTTCTGGCAACACCCATACACATTGAATACGCCATTGATCCATCATGACGGGAAAAAAAAAAAGAAAAAAAAAGAAAAGAAAAGAAAAACATCAATACATCACGTCACTAATAAAGCACTTTTTAAGAACAGACATTGCGTCATCACTGACGTCACAATAGCACGAAAAGACACCAACACCATGAAACATAATGCTGAAACACTTGCAGGAAGAAGGCTTTGTGGCTGAGGCAACTGACCGGCCTTCAATTTTTACTCCCTTTCTTCACAACACCTTTTAGTTTAATTGACTGAACGAATTTCAAAGGTGGATGGAGGAGGGGCAAACAAAAGTTTCCTAATAAAATAGAATAAAACAACAACAATAAAAAAAAAAAAAACCAACAACAAAAGCCCCTGCTCACCAACAGTAGAAATCAACTTCTCAGTAAAGAATACACGATTTTCATGTTCCTTTTTACACTCTATTTTCACGTGACTTGTGTTTAAGGGAGAAGGAGCGAGGTGTGTGTGTGTGTGTGTTCGCGCGCGCGCGTATATCTAAGGTCAGTAAAATACAAAGTGTTATGGCCGCATGTGCGAGTCTGGGGGGTACCCGTTATGCCGCCGTCCCGCTATGCCGCCAACCCGCTATCCCGCTTTATTCCCTTTCGCTTTTCATCACATGCGCGTGAAAAGTGATATATGACAGTAGCAGTTTTCACAAGTGACGTATATTATGATGTAAACACTGAATGACACTAAAACTCGCCATTTAGAGGCGGGCTCGTGCAAATGCAAACTAAATGATAAAAAATATGTATTCAGGACAAATGTAATACTTTCAATTTTCTACATTTTTAATGAGAAACAAAACCAATAACAAGCAAAAAGAAAAAAGTGTGCTAGAAACGAATTTTAAAGGAAAGTTTCTTGTACAGATCATTTCTCCACTAGTATCTATAGCCCAAAACAAGGAAATGGATTCGCGAATGCATACGTTTGGACCCAGTTGCGCCATTTGTGACGTTACTGTGACCCAAATGTCAAATAAAAAGGGAGATTATTAGTATGGCTTGCCCATCTTGTTTTGTCTTTTTTGTGACAAAAGACAATCCGTAAACGGGTCGGCACAACGGGTCGGCGGCACAACGATACGCTCCCGCGAGTCTACACACACACACACACACATATAGATAGATATGTATGTATGTATGTATTATACATATCATTATATATAAGCCTCTGTGTGCGAGTATTCCGAACACAGCAACACTGGTAGAGACACACTTTTCCAGAGCACACCACTCTTAGCCTGGAGGCTTTCACGGTATCTAAACATTCACTGGTTCAAAACTATCATTATAATGGAAATGAACAAACAATTAGCCATGGAGATGAAATGGTCAGGCCCGGCGATTCAATGTACCTTTTTATTTACCTGTGTGCTAGCTGAATCGGTAGCGTGAGCAGCACTGACTTGAAGTTGTGTACCTTGTGAAGGGAGAGGAGTTACCACTCTTCACTATTTGTTTATCATTTTTATGCTTCCAGGCTTTCAGAAAAAATAATCCCAAAGCCCACCTGAAAAACAACTCCATCAATTTTACAGAAGAACTGAAGAAAATTGAAATTCGTGGCAAATTACACAATAATATACAGGTATTATTTAGTTTTTGTTGCTGTCCACTGTCATTCATAAATCATGTTTTGAGGAACAACAACTTATCTTTCATGAACAGATGTCCATCAATTAAAAAGTAATCTATCACTCAGTTTATAAACGTTTATGCTCACAAGCAATAAAATGAGACAGAAAAAATATCTGCATAAAGATGTGTAAACAAATGAATTAATCAAACAATCGAGACATTTACAGGAGACAGATAATACAAATAACTCCAAACATTGTGTACGTCAATGTGTATTTGTGTGAGCACACACACGAGCATCAATCCGCTGTCTGCGTCATGAACCCTCAGCCACAAAGCAATCTTTGCAAACATAAACAATTCTTTGGTTGTCATTTCCATCAGGAAGAACAATAGTCATTTTACAATTCTTACAGCGATTCAAAACTCTTATTACTAAATCAAAGATAATCACAAACAAAGCCAAAATAAAACAATGAAGATGGCAGCATTTTCAAAATAATTATTGCTCTGACATGAATAAAAATAAATATGTACGAACTATAAAAATATGAAAAATTAATCATTGTTAATATAAATTTATAATCAAAATGTAGCAAATAAAGAAAGACATGTAGATGACTAAATAAAACAAAACTGGACAATATAGAACAAGCTTGTTCACAGGAAAAACATACACACTTCAAATACACCACAGCAATGAATGAATCAATAAAAAAAAAGAAGAAAAAAAGGGTAAATCAGTAAATAAAATCTTCCTCTGCATAAAAAGATGACTACATGACAGCACTCTTGCATACACACATGCACACACTAATGGCACTATTCCAAATCTATAAGAAACAAAAGAAAAAAAAAAAAGAAGGAAAAAACCAACACAGATGTACAACTTCTAAAGTGAGGTAATTTTTCAGACTTAAATTCTTCTGATTTTTCTATTATAGGATGTTAACTTATCAATTTATGGCACTGTTCTCATTCCAGACTCACTTCTTTTTTTTTTTTTTAATGGTTAACAAATGTTTAGACTTCAGAATGCACTTAACACTTTATTTCTATACCAAAATTTCCATACTGCAGGGCAACTTCTTTAAAGGGAAAATGAAGCAGCCCACAGAAACAAAATCTAATGAACAAACAAATTTTTTTCTCTGTGGACTGGCTTTTTGGTCTGAAAAAATGTCCAGTGGTTTAGCATACAAAATACATGCTAATTTGCATTTGAACTGTCTGTTTCTTTCAATCTGTCTTTCTCTCTCTCTCTCTCTCACATAACACACAAGGAGATAGGTGTGTGCATGCTTGGTAAGAGTTATCCAATAATGTAACAAATATATCAAATGAAAAAGGATTCTGCCCAACACAAGCCAAGAAAGACAGCAGCTACAGTCTGGCAGTACTGATCACAGCTATCATCCACCTCTTTCTTTGGGGCACCTCCAACCAAGCAGTGACACTGGCAGTGTAGCCATGCGAAAGGAACTGGCCTGGGTGGGAAAAAACAATTGGTCGTTGTTTTTCCATTGATTTTACATTTTACGTCTGTTCACTAAGAGTGATATTAGATGATCTGTACATGTAAATGTTGTTCAACCCACAGGAGACCACAACAGACATAACTTCAAATGGACTGTCCCCCCCCCCCCCCCCTGCCCCCTCCTTTATTTTTAATTACAAGCTGTTTTGCTTTTTTCAGAACAAGCAGTTTCCTTTCGAAGTACCACCTCGCTTTCACTCCTTGTATGGCTTTGAAATGGAACTGGTGGCTGAACAGACTGAGATGAAGAACGGACAACTGTGGAGTTGTAAAAAGCTACTTATGTCAGGAGTTTTTCATAATTCACAAGAAAGAAAAGAAAAGAAAAGAAAGAAAGAAAAAAAAAAGATTAAAGAAGTGTTTACACACACAATCAATGACCATGAAAATAAAATCATAACACATAAAAATACTTTTTCTCTCTCCAAACCCAACAAGATACAAACACGACTCAAAAGTTATTCCAGTTATTGTGACAGCACACTGACCCAGTTGTTGAAGTGACACACTGCTGATCACTGCAGCCTCAGAGCTACTGCTGTCATGCTGTCTTCCTCACTGCTAAGTCACCTGGTCACACCACAAAGACATGCATGGCTGCCAGGACAGCCGTCAACATTCCATTCACTTGTCTGCAGTGTTACAAACTAACACTCTTCTTCTTCTTCGTTTGTGGGCTGCAACTCCCACGTTCACTCGTATGCACACGAGTGGGCTTTTACATGTATGACCGTTTTTACCCCACCATGTAGGCTGCCATACTCCGTTTTCGGGGGTGTGCATGCTGGGTATGTTCTTGTTTCCATAACCCACCGAACGCTGACATGGATTACAGGATCTTCAACGTGCGTATTTGATCTTCCTCTTGCGTATACACACGAAGGGGGTTCAGGCACTAGCAGGTCTGCACATATGTTGACCTGGGAGATCGTAAAAATCTCCACCCTTCACCCACCAGGCGCCGTCACCATGATTCGAACCCGGGACCCTCAGATTGACAGTCCAACGCTTTAACCACTTGGCTATTGCGCCCGTCCAAACTAACACTCTGAATGCTGTCAGTGGAAGAAGAACCAGTCAGTGAAGCCATTCCTAAAACACAGCACACCATGAATGGACAGACACAATACATGACAAGGACTCAAAGGGGACCCAATCAGCTGCAACACTCTACAGAACCTTTCTTAACATGAAAATCAATTTATTGAAATTATAAATTAAAAAAACACAAAAAAATCATGTACGGCACAATTGAAAGTTTGCGTAGCAACCAAAACGACAGAAGCAAAACATCTAAAAATCGAACTGCATGCACACACATAGCACCTTTCACTGGTCACACAGGGCTCTGTTTGGTGCCACCCACACACCCTGCTCGGTCTTGCCTCCTGTCCCCACTGAACAACACCAGTCCTCCACTCAAACACAACTCGGAACACTGGAGTGGACAGCGGTACTGGAGAGAAGGGAAAAGAGAAGTTTTAAAAGTTTTAACTGATACATAAAAATTTGTCCTTCATTTATCCTCATACACTCCATACTTTATTTGTTTCCAAGACCAAGACATTGCAGCACCGTCAATGCTGAGTTGGGTTCTTTTGTTTGTTTTTTTTTTTTTAACCTGCAGCCAACACAGAGAACAACAAAGTGAAAACAGGACCATGGAACAAACTGCTTCCTGATAGTGCAACTGTCAAGATAACTGTACTGGCATAGTGGACAGTAGGAGACTGCTTGCCTGCATGGACTACTACATCACTGTTGACTAACAGTGGGTCTGTAACCTTGACAGCAGCTGTTACTGTAATATTCATTATAACAGTGCCACTGGGGCCATGACAGCAGCTGTTACTGTAATATTCATTATAACAGTGCCACTGGGGCCATGACAACAGCTGTTACTGTAATATTCATTATAACAGTGCCACTGTGGCCATGACAACAGCTGTTACTGTAATATTCATTATAACAGTGTCACTGGGGCCATGACAGCAGCTGTTACTGTAATATTCATTATAACAGTGTCACTGTGGCCATGACAGCAGCTGTTACTGTAATATTCATTATAACAGTGTCACTGGGGCCATGACAGCAGCTGTTACTGTAATATTCATTATAACAGTGTCACTGTGGCCATGACAGCAGCTGTTACTGTAATATTCATTATAACAGTGTCACTGGGGCCATGACAGCAGCTGTTACTGTAATATTCATTATAACAGTGCCATTGTGGCCATGACAGCAGCTGTTACTGTAATATTCATTACAACAGTGTCACTGTGGCCATGACAACAGCTGTTACTGTAATATTCATTATAACAGTGCCACTGGGGCCATGACAACAGCTGTTACTGTAATATTCATTATAACAGTGTCACTGGGGCCATGACAGCAGCTGTTACTGTAATATTCATTATAACAGTGTCACTGGGGCCATGACAACAGCTGTTACTGTAATATTCATTATAACAGTGTCACTGTGGCCATGACAACAGCTGTTACTGTAATATTCATTATAACAGTGCCACTGGGGCCATGACAGCAGCTGTTACTGTGTCACTGTGGCCATGACAACAGCTGTTACTGTAATATTCATTATAACAGTGCCACTGGGGCCATGACAGCAGCTGTTACTGTAATATTCATTATAACAGTGTCACTGGGGCCATGACAACAGCTGTTACTGTAATATTCATTACAACAGTGTCACTGGGGCCATGACAGCAGCTGTTACTGTAATATTCATTATAACAGTGCCACTGGGGCCATGACAGCAGCTGTTACTGTAATATTCATTACAACAGTGCCACTGGGGCCATGACAACAGCTGTTACTGTAATATTCATTACAACAGTGTCACTGTGGCCATGACAGCAGCTGTTACTGTAATATTCATTACAACAGTGCCACTGGGGCCATGACAACAGCTGTTACTGTAATATTCATTATAACAGTGCCACTGTGGCCATGACAACAGCTGTTACTGTAATATTCATTATAACAGTGCCACTGGGGCCATGACAACAGCTGTTACTGTAATATTCATTATAACAGTGCCACTGTGGCCATGACAGCAGCTGTTACTGTAATATTCATTATAACAGTGTCACTGTGGCCATGACAACAGCTGTTACTGTAATATTCATTATAACAGTGTCACTGTGGCCATGACAACAGCTGTTACTGTAATATTCATTATAACAGTGCTACTGTGGCCATGACAGCAGCTGTTACTGTAATATTCATTATAACAGTGCACTGTGGCCATGACAGCAGCTGTTACTGTAATATTCATTATAACAGTGTCACTGTGGCCATGACAGCAGCTGTTACTGTAATATTCATTATAACAGTGTCACTGGGGCCATGACAACAGCTGTTACTGTAATATTCATTATAACAGTGTCACTGTGGCCATGACAACAGCTGTTACTGTAATATTCATTATAACAGTGCCATTGTGGCCATGAAAGCAGCTGTTACTGTAATATTCATTATAACAGTGCCATTGTGGCCATGAAAGCAGCTGTTACTGTAATATTCATTATAACAGTGTCACTGTGGCCATGAAAGCAGCTGTTACTGTAATATTCATTATAACAGTGCCATTGTGGCCATGACAACAGCTGTTACTGTAATATTCATTATAACAGTGCCACTGGGGCCATGACAGCAGCTGTTACTGTAATATTCATTATAACAGTGCCACTGGGGCCATGACAGCAGCTGTTACTGTAATATTCATTATAACAGTGCCACTGGGGCCATGACAGCAGCTGTTACTGTAATATTCATTATAACAGTGCCACTGGGGCCATGACAACAGCTGTTACTGTAATATTCATTATAACAGTGCCACTGGGGCCATGACAACAGCTGTTACTGTAATATTCATTATAACAGTGCCACTGGGGCCATGACAGCAGCTGTTACTGTAATATTCATTATAACAGTGCCACTGGGGCCATGACAGCAGCTGTTACTGTAATATTCATTATAACAGTGCCACTGGGGCCATGACAACAGCTGTTACTGTAATATTCATTATAACAGTGTCACTGTGGCCATGACAACAGCTGTTACTGTAATATTCATTATAACAGGGCCACTGTGGCCATGACAGCAGCTGTTACTGTAATATTCATTATAACAGTGCCACTGTGGCCATGACAGCAGCTGTTACTGTAATATTCATTATAACAGTGTCACTGGGGCCATGACAACAGCTGTTACTGTAATATTCATTATAACAGTGCCACTGGGGCCATGACAGCAGCTGTTACTGTAATATTCATTATAACAGTGTCACTGTGGCCATGACAACAGCTGTTACTGTAATATTCATTATAACAGTGCCACTGGGGCCATGACAACAGCTGTTACTGTAATATTCATTATAACAGGGCCACTGTGGCCATGACAGCAGCTGTTACTGTAATATTCATTATAACAGTGTCACTGTGGCCATGACAACAGCTGTTACTGTAATATTCATTACAACAGTGCCACTGTAGCCATGACAGCAGCTGTTACTGTAATATTCATTACAACAGTGCCACTGGGGCCATGACAGCAGCTGTTACTGTGATATTCATTATAACAGTGCCACTGGGGCCATGACAGCAGCTGTTACTGTAATATTCATTATAACAGTGCCACTGTGGCCATGACAGCAGCTGTTACTGTAATATTCATTATAACAGTGTCACTGTGGCCATGACAGCAGCTGAAGGTACAAGCACAGTGTATGCTATTGTGTTATGAAATAACACTAATCGTTTCAACAGTGGAAGTAACATAGCTTTTGCACAAGAGCCAGCTTATGATGATTTTGCAGACACTTCTATTGGTTTCCACACACTGTTTGGTGTCTTAAAGAAACAAACACCAATACCACTCTTCCCTCTTACAATTTGTACTTGTCTGCAGTATAAACTTATGGCCATAAATATTCAAGAAAACCTTTTAAATATTGCAATCACAATACTAGCAGTTACCATGCTTCAGCTTTGTATAGTGGTGTCCACATACTATTTGATGCTATCACAGAGCATACTATTAACTCACTCAGTACGGCCAGTCCTCTCTTCTCCTCTACACAGACCCCTCGGATGTCCAGTGGGTGTCTCAATGACCCAACCTTTAGCTTCCGTCGTCAGAATTGTGGTATTCTTTGTCAACATTCACCTCTTCAGTATAAGAGCTTTCCGCTTGCAATATTTTGATGGCGGTAACTGGGGTGAAACGCTGTCAAAGTCGTCTCTTTCACCGTTCGTAGGAAGAGAGTTAAATTCTGACCATTGTGGACAGAGTGGCAAAATGCATGGCACTGCACAGAGGTGGGTGTTCTTGGCTATGTTGTGCAAATGTGCACGAAGAGACAACCTGTTTGGACCCAGTGTTACCAACAACAAAAGAGGGAGGACAAAGCACGGGGGTGGGGGTACCCGGGGGAGCTGGCTGTAAGCCCTTGGGGCTACATGTTCCTTCCCTGTTCGTGGGGTACACCGCGTGCACCGCTGACATCACAGCGTCAGTCAGGGTGTGGGGATGGCACCACCCCAATATATATATATAGTTCACACCAACATGTCATAGCACTTCAAAAAATCAGTTGAAAATCAAGGAAAATCAATTGCTTTGGAAATAAAAAGCTGACATAGAAATCCATAAAAACTACTTGATCTGTACATAAAATCAAAGTTCTCATGCTAATTTCAGCTGGGTAATTATCAAGCCAGCTTTCATACATGCACCAGTAAATAATGTCTTGTCACAAACAATAAATCAAGCATGCCAAACTGCTGAAAATCCTATAACTGAAATAAGTAATGAACCATGCTACTTTATTCAAATCTACCATCTATTAAAAAATATTTTGAAAAGAAAAGAAAAGCTGATATGAAATGTCACAATGTCCAATATGTTCATGTAAAAGGTACCATCATCTGCTTAACATGAAAAGCAAAAATGCCAGAAATGTAAAAGTGGAAAGGGGGAAAAAAAAAAAAAAAAAAAAAAAAAAGAATCTGATTTTATACCACCATTACAATACAAAAGCAGTTCACAATATATCCAGTTGACCACATATGTGTACACATACATTGTTTCCATGACATTTCAACAAAACTATAACAATACAAAACACCTCATACCTTCTCTGCAGTTGTGCAAAGGATGGATACAGCTTGTGAAGCAAATGATTCATTGGCATACTCATGATAGATCACTGACGGAAGACGAAGAAATAGATGACGATTGTCTGAACAAGTAATCAACAACTTTGATTGAAGTCAACGAGGAATACTGCAGCGGGACATACATATCGCCATTATCATCAAGGTCAAAGTCACTTTGCTCATAACAATAGTTCCTTACAATATTATCCCAAAGAGGCTGAACAAACAGGTAGGTGTGTGCACACATGCATGCTTGTCTGTCTGTATGAACATTCTTACTTGCACTTACATTCTAAAATTAGGTAAATCTGCCAATGTGGAATGACAATCATACATGCATATATCTCTGTGTGTTTGGATATCAAAAAAAGGGAACAGATAAAAAAACAAAAACAAAAAAAAACTGTGCAAAGCATGGATACTACTCTGTGTGTGTGTGTGTGTGTGTGTGTGTGTGTGTGTGTGTGTGTGTGTTGTATTGTGTTGTGTGTGTGTGTGTGTGTGTGCGTGTGTTGTGTGTGTGTGTGTGTTTCTTAAATAAGTACAATTTTCAACTGAAGACCTCATCAGGACTGTTCACATGTTGACCACAGAAAACACCCTGAAGAAGCTGCACAGTGAAATACTGATTAATTAATTAACAAATGACAACAGATCTAACTTGCATGTTCTTATTTGTCCTCCACTTAAATGTTTGCCTCCGTTTACTTAGGATGAGCAGTGTCAACATCTCTTGAGGAGATTTCTAATTCATATCTCTTTGGAAATATGTGTGTGTATAAACTTTATATTCTAGTTTGTATCTCTTTGGAAATGTGTGTAAATACGTTATACACTTAACAGATACGGTTTACAAATTGTTAGAAATTCACTGATGGCCCTGAGGCCCTGAACAGCACACGCCTTGATGATCCAGAAGTACTGGTGGTCCTTAGAAAGAACACGTAAAAGTGCTCGTGTGCACATTCACGATATTCACACCGCAGGGGAGAGAGGACAAAGACAGTCCCACACTACGAACGGACTGAACTGTTCCAACTGGCCACCTCCCGTCTTGCCCACTGGGGTGCGAGCTGTGTGTGGAGACTGACAATGCCTGCTGTGATCAAGTACACACATTTTTATTTATTTTTTTTTTTTTTACATCACAACTTAATACCTTTTGTCTGTGTCTCCAGCTGAACAAACCTTCTTTTCAGGACTAAGATCTGTAGATCCTCATTAGTCTCTGCCACAGACATATCAACAGCCAAAAAACTGTTCACACGTCTGGCTCTAAACATACCGTCCACACACGTCTCGACACATCAGGTTCTACGCATACTGTGTTCTAAACATACTGTTTACATGTCTGGTTCTAAATATACTGTCCACACGTCTGTTTACACGTCTGGTTCTAAACATAGTTTACAATTGTGGTTCTGTCCACAAGTCTGTTTTTCCACACCCTCTACAGGCTTGGTTTGGCTTGGCCACCCCACCCTTCTTTTTTCCAAAAACAATTATCTATGTAAAATATATGCCAAGTCTCCTCTTTCAACAAAATGTTTGACCGCCACTTTTTTTTTTTTAACTTTTTTTTTTTTTACTGTTTCTTGTTATTTTCAACTCAAGATACCCCCCTCATCTAAATATACACACAAATTCACCATCCTAGTCTGACTGCTGTGCAGTCATGTGTATGTAGTCTGATACGAAATGATCCTTCTGCCCACAATACTGAAGCAACATGAATGCAAACATTGTCCTGACAAAACCTGCCACCTAACAAGATCACAATATCCCACAAACGTCACACCAACACGCCACCATTAACAGCAATGCAAATCTGGAATCATGTCCGTCTTCAACAGCGACGCTACACAATGCTGACTGGTAAGAAAGAGAACCACAAGGACAGCACTCCGTCATCAACTTCAGTCCATCTTATGGCAGCATGTCCAACCAACAATCAATGCAAGAAAAAAAAACCAAAAAAAAACCAAACCAACTTTACACCATGCAGTGTGCACTGTCAATGTCCAAATAAAACTACTTCAAAACTTCACAGAACAAGATCACAACCTTTCATTTTGACAAAGCACTATTGCAAAAAAAAAAAAAAAAAAAAAAAAAGTTACAACAATGAAAGATTATATAACAACAGTCATACCAATAATAAATGCACCATGACTGACAATAAGCTACAACCAACTCCCACATGACAAAGATAGGACCCACATGACCACCACAACAAGCACATAGGAACACCAAAGTAGAAAAAAACAAAAAAACAAAAAAACAACCAGCAATATATTAGTCACTGTCAACACTGCAATGCTGTCATCAGAAGGTGAAAAGAAGCAAGCGGCCAGCAGTGAGCAGGCAGTGTGGCCTCAAAGTCACCACTCCCGTCACAACAGGAGGCATGACCATGCAGGGCTGTCACTGGGCCGGTCATCCTACACCATGTTCTCCACTGTCCTCCATGGTTCTGGCAGTGCATTCGGGGAAATCAACCTTTTCCACACAAACTGACAGAAATCCCAATTCGTGGACCTCTTCATGAAGGAGGCGGAGAAAAGAATGAAAAACTCACACAGTGGAACAAAAAAAAAAAAAAAAAGTAATCGTTATTAATTTCTTTGGTGATTTTTTGCAGGTTTTTCATACACCTACAAATAATTCACTGTCAAAGTCTAAAACAATGAAAAAAATGAAGCCAAAAGTGGAGTATGCATGGCAGTGACCATCACTTCTGATGCTGAACTATTCAAGACTTCTTTAAAGATGAAGTGTCACTCCTGAAAAAAAAAAAAAAAAAGCATACAGAATAAGGGACGAGGGAGGGGAAACAGAGGGGGGGGAGGCAGCACATGTTTACCTGGAACAGCCAGACCCATGTGGCAGAAAGATAGCTCCTTATGTGTCTGAGCTTCTTCATCTCATCTCATCATTCCAGAAGAGAGACAAAGAGAAAGGAGAGTCCACCCACTGGAAGGAAGGACATCCCTTGTGTTTCCAAGAGGACAAATGATCAGAACAATGCTGCTGATTCCGGGTCACTTTCTGATGAACAAATGCTGAATTAAAATTGAAGACATTTACAATTCAAATATCAACATAACTATTATTGGAACATAACAGCCTCTTTGGTATCTTACTCAGCAATAGAACTGATGATCCATAAAAAACAAAATCATGTAGTAAAGTAGAAGTATATATTTATGGGTTAATGTGACAGTAGGCACTTCTTGTTTCATGTGACTTCATGACGTGTTAAAAAAAAAACCCAACACCTAATGCAATGAAGACTTATGACAGACACACAGAAGGGGGGGAGCGAGGGGAAGGGGCAGCTGGGGAGTGGGGATGTGTGTGTGTGTGTGTGGGAGGGGGGGGGGTGAGTGAACAGGCAGATGAAAGGAGAGCAGTGTAGTAAAAAAAAAAAAAAAAAAAAAAAAAAGTGTGAATATCAGTATATCCACAGCCTATTTCCACAACAGCAACACAATCTTGTGTCATACCTTTTATTCAAAGTGGGACTGTTTTATAGATACTCATAATAATTCTTCCTTTTTGATTCATATTGTGTTTGTCTCCTGCTTTGAAAATTCATTGTGGCTAGAGCATTAAAATTCAAAGTTCATTTAAAGCTGAATCAATATGAAGCAATAGCATTATGGTTAATGCTTTGTCCTCTTGATAATGCTTTCTATACTCTGTGAGTACATACCTATTAGTCACATTATCAACTTGCTTTTTCATGCATCAGTTATCTCAGCATCCTTCGAGCAAGAAGAATTTAATGTTTTACTTTCCAGTATCAGTAATGTATGTCAGAAGCAAATTCACTGTTTCATTTTCCATTGTCAGTAATGGATGTCACAAGTAAATGTAATGTTTTATTTTTCATTATCATTAACAGATGTCAGACGTAAAGAGATAATGTTTTACATATAATGTTTTACATTCAATTATCAATCATGGATGACAAAGGACGTAATATTCTATTTACCCTCATCATGAACTGAAGTCAGAAGTGAAGAGTTAACGTCTTATTTTCCATTATCAATGGATGACAGAGTAAAGAGCTAATGCTTAATTTCTGAGTAACAGTTATGGATGGCAGAAGTAAAGATGGAATGCTTGGTTTTCCATCATCAGTTTTGGGACAGCAGAATCTGGGACCTTTGGCGCTTCATCAAAGTGTGCTGGGGAAAGAGTTGTTTCCCCTGATACACCTGTCTCCAACACAAACTGTTGATGACAATGTCTGCAGAGCAAAGAAAGCTTTAAGAGTCTGTGTGTTGAGTGTGGGGAAGTGTTGTGTCTATACAGACAATGTTTCCATACAACAAGATATCCTTCGTTGTAACTAGGTATCCCACAGTTTTTAAAATTTTTTTTTATCAATATGGGAAAGGTTACAAGATTATGTAATTATTTATACAGCTGCTTTTATCATCAATGTCATGTATTTTAATTACTGTTCACATTTAATTTCGGTTTAGAATACCAGTGCTTTTAGTTAGTATGCTCCATTACCCCAAAGGGAGTCAGAGGATTAAACATTCTTGATGTGTGTGTGTGTGTGTGTGTGTGTGTGTGTGCGTGTGTATGTGTGTGTGTGTGTGTATGTGTGTGTGTGTGTGTGTATGTGTGTGTGTGTGTGTGTGTGTGTGCGTGTTTATACACAAAAACAAATCATCTAAACAACTACTGAAGGAAAGAGCACTGTGTGGCACAAGGAAGATGTAACAAGGCCCTGTGAACCAGAACTGCTCCAACATGAACCAGAAAGGACGTCAGTAGAGTGTGTGGGGGAGGGGCTGTGGGGGTGAGGGGGGAGGGGGGGGGGGTCATAGTGAAAAACACCCTAGGAACTGGACAACCAATTTCTTAAATCGGGAAAAACATACCATACTTTTGCCTTTTCAACGCACAAAAAAAAAAAAAGTCATTCCAAGATCATCGGTGAAAATCTCTCTCTACATCGCCTCCTCCTCTTTCCTTTTGTTCAGTGAAGTGCATGAAACGTGATGACAGCAACAGCAGTTGGCACTTAAGCTTTCCCTCGTGCGGGGACCAGAGTCCACTGAACACCAGGTCATCACTGGGGGAAGGGAGGACCGATGAAGGGGCAGACAGGGCCATCAACTGAAGACACATAACACCTATCCCCAGCACAGATTGGCCAATCTGTTTATCAATGAATAAATACCATTTTAATTACACCACATCTGATAAAGCATTCACACTGTCAGCACAAGCCCAACACTTGGTAGTCCCTACAAACCACATACCCAATAATTAAAGCTTCCAAGTGTAAATCACAAAGCTAAAAACACAGAAAAGTGATAAACTTGGGGCACAAACAGCATAGCATTTCTTTGTCTTTGGTATAGAGTTAGCAATCCAACAACAATCATAAATCAGAATCATAAATAGCAACTACTTGGTCACTACAATTGTGTTGTGGGGTTTAAAAGAAAGAAAAAAAAAAGAAAAAAAAATTCCTTAATACAGAGATAGGTCATTACCAGGTAGTTTAATCTTTTTTTGGTTTTCACAGCAGAGTTTTTCTCCATACCTACTTGTATGTTCAGTTTTATTGTCCACTGACCATCATCAACAGAAAGAGATGTTCACAATGTGAAGGATCTGTTTTGCAGCTGATGCTGACAGACAACAGAACGCTGTCATCTGTACAGGGCACTGACAGCCACCTCCCTCCCGTCTTGCTGCTGAAAGGCAGATAGTGAGCTGTGCTGTGGGAGGGGAATAACAGCTGTGCTGTGATCTCATCATTGTGGCAGAAACTCCCAAGCCCCCTTCAACAATTTCTCTTCTAGAGATGATAAAGTATTCTTGTGTCTTGTATCCAGCTCCAGCACTGGCTCCGTAACATTCTGCTGCTTGTTCTCAGTTTCATCAAGTCTTTTGTACAATAGTTAAAAAATAAGCACCAAGAAAAGATGCAGTGATAAAAAAAAAAAAAGTGACACAGACAAGTGCACTTGCACTTCTGCTTTGATATTTTGGTTATATACACATGTCAACATGACAATGGATAAAACATGACAATTATCATTATTACATGTAAAATATATAAATAAAATGGATTTCTTTGGGTCAATGTTACTTTCAAATGAAAGTATAAGTTCAAAATGGCTGCAAGAAAAAGTTCTTGTCAAAATCAAGTCTCTCTTTTTGCTATTTCCATCCAAGGTGTTCTACACAAGCAAGTAACATTATTTCTGCAAACAAACAGAAGAGTAATTACTATTTGTGAAATCAATGATTATTTCAAATGATGTAAATAACAACTTAAGATGGATTCTGAGATAGATAGATAGATAGATAGAGAGAGAGAGAGAGAGAGAGAGAGAGAGAGAGAGAGAGAGAGAGAGAGAGAGAGAGAGAGAGAGAGAGAGAGAGATGAAATGAAACAAAACAAATTTTTATTTAACGAGGGTAGTGGAGTAAGCACAGCTGCTTTTTTACATCCAGCCCTCAAAGAGAGAGCGAGAGAGAGAGAGAGAGAGAGAGACAGAGAGAGACAGAGACAGAGAGACACAAAAAAACAAAAAAAAAAAACAGAGACAGATTAAGCATGTCATCATGCATGTACGGAATTCTGTATGACAGCCCCCTTTACTCTAATCCTAAAAAAATAAACTAAATAATGCTTTTCAAAAACAGATCTGTACACAAATCCAAAAGTGGATAGAATGGATTTCTAATAATAATAAAAAAAAAGAATAAACCCTTTTTCTGCAAAATAGGTAAACATAATAGAAAGATGATCCTCTTTATGTGTATTCATTTCACACAGTGGATTTCCAACCACACATAGGAAAAGCATAACAATGCTCAACACCCAAAGCAACCCATTCACAGTTTCACACTGAACACAACAGCATCCAAATCAGTCAACAATGGATGAAATTTTAAAGCTTTTGTACCAATCTTTAGAGTTGGTTTGGCCCTGTTTGTCTCAAAACATCCCAGTGCGCATCACCCCGAGTACCTTGGCAACCCGGCCCCCTTGTCAGCGGACAGCCCAACACCATGCCCGTCTACCTGTTCCTTCACAGTCCTCCGTTCCTTCCATCTCTTTCAGCAGGGCTCTCTACTCTCCCACAGACTGAGATGTTCACCATCCGTGCCTCGTTATCGTTTATAAAGCTATATCAAACAACCTGGATTTTTAAAAAGAGAAGATAAAATGAATAATTACACCAATTTTTCAACAAGAAAAAAACAACTGTACTAATAAATCTGATTGTTATAAGCAAAATCTGCCGTCAGGATAGAAACAAAAAGTCCTATCAGCAGATCTGAATCACAAACTTCAAAATATTTCAAATCATGTGGAACATGACAAAATGTTGTCAGAACAAGCCACAAAGCTTGGAACCTGTTCACATAGATCTATCACACCAATGTCTATCCTAATACCATCTGGGGCACAGGTATAAAGGATAGGGATCAAAATACACAAAGCTGATCACTAAATCACCATATTTTTGACAATTCTCTTCCCTACAAATATAGCACAACAATCATTTACATCAATTTCAAGGTCAATGGCACTTTAATTTTCTCAGTCCTTATTGTGTAAGTTTATTTCTGCACAATGAACACAGTGAATAGTGTGTCCCACAGTGAACAATGTGTTCCACAGTGAACTATCTACGTACCGCTGAAATGTCACATCTGAATTGCAGGTGTCTGCTTTTCTCCAACTCTATGCAGTTCGATGCCACACATTGTCATGCTTTATTCATCACTTTAAACCATAACTGCTGTCTTTGATTTGAAACTGTAATCTGTTCACTTTATATGATTTTGAGGCCAAGGTACTAACTTTTGAAGTGTTCAATTTATATATGTAACTGTTTCTGTTGTTGAAGAAAAGAGCTAGCTATTCCTGCAACTGTTTAGGCTGCAAATGTAAAAAAAAAAAAATTCTCTAGATGAATAAAATACATTATTTACATAGTAAATGTGAGTCCATTGATGATACCTAATATGTTTTCTCATTGAACGTATGCAGCACACAGCACAGTAGTGTGTTGTTAATGTTTTCCATTGATGAGAGTGTGCAGACAGGACTGTGCAGTCTGGGGTGACAACGCTCTGCAGCAGTTACTGTCCCCCAAAAAGTCACAGAAATGATCACTTCCTTCCACTTCTTTGTTCACTCATGTCAAATTCTGGTGATGTTTCTCCTGCTGAATGCCACACTGTTGACATCAGTACCAATGTTCTCACAACCTTCAGTGTTCTGAACCTCCACTGCTGTTCATCCTGAATTCTTTTCTCTCTATTTCTTCAATGATTTAAGACTGAACTGTTAATCATCAGGTGAAGAAGACATACTAATGGTCGGTCTGCACAATGTCACAACCAAGATCCCTTCCACTGTTCCTGTGTGGAGGAAAAAATCAGTGAGAAGTTTTCAACATCTGCTGCAGAACAGGACACTTCTGACGGCCCTCCATGTCTTCACAACCTTCACTGCCTCCTTCCTGCCCCCCGGAGTACCTCCCCTTGGCCCTGCTCCCGTCAATGGAGGAGCCGATGCTGTGAGGTGGGGGGCTGGACAGGGGACGGGGTTCGTTGCTCTCCTCCTCTCCAGAATCCCCCTGGCCGCCAGTGGAGGACGTGGCGGTCGTCTTCAGCATGTCGACTCTCCGGTGAGGGCAGCCGTCTTGTTTGTGGATGAAACTCTTTGGTGTGGAGCTGGTGGGAACGTTGGCGGGATCAGCAGTGCTTCGTTTCATGGAGCTAGTCACGCAGGCACATTCATCCTTGACCTTTTCTGACTGACACCCCAGATGACCGTTGACCCCATCGTGTGCTGCCGATCGCAGGCATTCACAGTCAGAGCCAGAGGCTGAGTCACACGGTGTGATGTGCGGCGCTTTCTTTCGCTGCGGAGTAAGAGTTTGGGGGGAGGTGCTGCGGATGATATCGAAAAGTTCTTGTTCATTGCGCACAATCCAGCAATTCTTTTCCACACAAATGATCTCAACTTCCTTCTCACCAAAGAGCAGCATGTGCTTCTCATACTTGGGCTTCTTGGCTGGGGGCTCTTCTGTAGCCCCCTTCTCTTTCCCCTTGTCCTCCTGCTGCACTTTCTGTTTGGCAGTGGGAGGTTTGGCAGCAGGAGCAGTGGAAGTGGAGGCAGACGTTGTCTTGGACTTCAGCTTGTCTTCTTTGTGAGACGATGACAGATCCAAGGGAACACCTGCACCTTGAGTTTCCACGGCAACGGCAGGAATTGTGGAAGGGTTTGCCAGGTTCCAGGCCGAGACAGGCACCCCGATTCCAGGGAAGTAACTAACTAAGCCTGGGGCCAAGGCAGGAAATCGTGGAGAAACTCCTGCCAGGGAAGCATTACCCAAACCACGGTCAGGCAAGTTGTAGTCATAGGTAAAAGCCCCTTCATAACCAAGAGGCATGCTGGGAAAAATGGCACCATTGAGAGGCATGCGAGGAGACAGACCTGCCAGTCCTGCGGCACTCAGGGTTTGGGGTGTGGCGGAGCTGAAGGGAAGGGAACTCTGATGGGCCACTGTGTTGTTTGAATTATCTCCCTTCGACCTCCGCTCCCTGCCCTTGCCACGTGAAGAAGTTTTGGGTGAGACAGACGCCCTCTGACTAAGAAGAGACGCATCTTGTGGGGAGAAAACTCTGGGAGATTTGTCTCCCTTGCTGCGAGGACAGGGACCAGTCACATTCACTGTTTCTTCCATTTTGACACTGGCTTTATCAGCAGTGGTCACCTTCACTGCCTTGGCCACAGCCACAGAGGTGGAGCTGGCAGCGGAGGAGGTGCTTACTGGGGCCGCACAGACAGACGGAAATGTGACAACAGAGGACGAGGAGGACTGACTGCTGACTGCTGACACACTAGGGCTGCCCCCAGTGCAGGATGATGTCTGCCCCCCAGCGGAGTGAGCCAGCTGAGTGATGACATCCTGCAGACTGGGCCGAGAGCTCTCCGCTTTTCCTCGTGATGGCACTTTGACAGCAGGAGGGCGAGAAGAGGAGGACAAGGAGTCTGCTTCTTTTGTTTGGTCTACACCCAGAAAATTTGGCTGTTCACTTTCGGTTTCTTCTTTAACCTTTTGCTTCTGACTAGATTCAGGGCCATCGTTTTCAGACTCTGTCGGCGGAGTGTCTTTTGTCTCCACACTTTGGGAAATGCTGTTTTCGGCTTTATCCTGTGCTTCCACCGACATCCCCAGGAACACAGGAGAGCTGTCCACTCCTTGGGCACCCCCATCCACACTGGCTGGACTCTGAGCAGAGAGGAGGGTTTCCAGGGTGGGTTTAACATCAGCAGTACTGCCACCACTGTGAGAGTGAGGAGAAGCTGTGCCAGACTTGATCCCTTCCAGGAAAGAAGAATCCCCAGAGAAGCCATTGTTGGACTCAGCCATGTGGGGGATCTGAGCGATGAGGCGTTGCACTGCTTCCCGATCAATCTGGAGGTCATCCTGCAACATCACAAAACAGACTTTATTAATGATATCACTTCCACCACATAGGGGAGATCACTGACAGTTGTTTCAGTTTCCCAAGAAGGCATCACTGCATCCAGACAAATCCATACACACTACACCACACATGCAGCATATCCCAACATGCTTAGTCATGCCCTGAAAGCATGTGTATATATTTGTGTATCTGTGGAGTGATGGCCTGCAGGTAACGCGTCCGCCTAGGAAACGAGAGAATCTGAGCTCGCTGGTTCAAATCACGGCTCAGCTGCCGATATTTCCTCCCCCTCCACTAGATCTTGAGTGGTGGTCTGAACGCTAGTCATTCGGATGAGACGATAAACTGAGGTCCTGTGTGCAGCATGCACTTAGCACACACAAAAGAACCCATGGCAACAAATGGGTTGTTCTTGGCAAAATTCTGTAGAAAAATCCACTTCGACAGGAAAAGCAAATAAAACTGCACGCAGGAAAAAATACAAAAAAATGGGTGGCACTGTAGTATAGCGACGTGCTCTCCCTGGGGAGAGCAGCCCGAATTTCACACAGAGAAATCTGTTGTGATAAAAAGAAATACAAATACAAATATAAAATGTAGATTTCTTATCCAGAAATTTGCCAGTGGACAACCGAAGTGTTGCTGTGGGTTCTTTTTCAGTATGCATTATTTATATGTGCTGCACACGGGACCTCGCTTTATTGCCTAATCTGAATAATCAGATGCTGTGTTTGATTTTCCAGTCAAACCTGGGAGAAAGGGCAAGATGAGGGATCTTCTTCTTCTTCTTCTTCTGCGTTCACTCGTATGTACACGAGTGGGCTTTTACGTGTATGACCGTTTTTACTCCGCCATGTAGGCAGCCATACTCCATTTTCGGGAGTGTGTATGCTGGGTATGTTCTTGTTTCCATAACCCACCGAACGCTGACATGGATTACAGGATCTTTAACGTGCGTATTTGATCTTCTGTTTGCATATACACACGAAGGGGGTTCAGGCACTAGCAGGTCTGCACATATGTTGACCTGGGAGATCGTAAAAATCTCCACCCTTTACCCACCAGGCGCCGTTACCGTGATTCGAACCCGGGACCCTCAGATTGACAGTCCAACGCTTTAACCACTCGGCTATTGCGCCCGTCAAGATGAGGGATCAAACCTTGACCTTCATGGACACTGTGTTGGCAGATGTGTGTCTCTACTGTTCTGCCACCTTTCTCCTACTGGCCGAGTAATGGCCCATGTAAAATGCATTTTGATGAGCATATACATATCTACACACAAAGAGGTACATTGTCACATACACATTTTGCAAACACACTGTTGGGAAGAACTTGCCCTGATGATTCTGAGCACCACCCTTAACCTTACTAAGTCATCCATTTCACACACATTACCATGATGCTGTCTTCAAGTCCCAAGCCAACCTGAGTGACACAACACCCTCCACTGTCCCTGGTATACCTGTTTGGTGATGAGACCTACACACCCTCCACTGTCGCTGGTATACCTGTTTGGTGATGACACCTACACACCCTCCACTGTCCCTGGTATACCTGTTTGGTGATGAGACCTACATACCCTCCACTGTCACTGGTATACCTGTTTGGTGATGAGACCTACATACCCTCCACTGTCCCTGGTATACCTGTTTGGTGATGAGACCTACATACCCTCCACTGTCCCTGGTATACCTGTTTGGTGATGAGACCTACATACCCTCCACTGTCACTGGTATACCTGTTTGGTGATGAGACCTACACACCCTCCACTGTCACTGGTATACCTGTTTGGTGATGAGACCTACACACCCTCCACTGTCGCTGGTATACCTGTTTGGTGATGACACCTACACACCCTCCACTGTCGCTGGTATACCTGTTTGGTGATGAGACCTACACACCCTCCACTGTTCCTGTAATACCAAGACCTACACACCCTCCACTGTCCCTGGTATACCTGTTTGGTGATGACACCTACACACCTTCCACTGTCGCTGGTATACCTGTTTGGTGATGAGACCTACACATCCTCCACTGTCGCTGGTATACCTGTTTGGTGATGAGACCTACATACCCTCCACTGTCCCTGGTATACCTGTTTGGTGATGAGACCTACACACCCTCCACTGTCGCTGGTATACCCGTTTGGTGATGAGACCTACACACCTTCCACTGTCGCTGGTATACCTGTTTGGTGATGAGACCTACATACCCTCCACTGTCACTGGTATACCTGTTTGGTGATGAGACCTACACACCCTCCACTGTCACTGGTATACCTGTTTGGTGATGAGACCTACACACCCTCCACTGTCCCTGGTATACCTGTTTGGTGATGACACCCGTGCACACTGTGACACAGTGCATCAGACTCCATCATCCCTTGCCTACTTCTTTATGGCATCTACAGACATTTCACCGGCCACCCATGACTTCATTCATTCAACAGGTTCAGGACGACTTTTGTATTTCCTAGTCTTATAACGTCCTTGATCTGTTTATTACTGGTGTCTGTTTTGAGACTAAACACAACATCTTCCATTTCGTCCATTAAATTATCAGTCAAGTTTGCTCATGTAAACACAGATTTGCTGAAATCTTGCAGAGCAAAAGAAAAGATAATGAAAGGTCATACTGGAATCATACTGGAATCTTAATCAACAAAATCACAGTTGTTCATTTTTTTTTTCCTCACCCTGTTTTACCTGTCATAGCTCTGGGCTTCTGAAAATTCACACATGGAGTAAATACTTGGTTTATTTTTCTTCCGGTCTCAACTAAGAAATATATTTTCACTGAATACACTGCGTTGTTTTCATAAACACCAACAATTTATCCCAGAACTGGAAAACGCCTAACATGTTTTGTTTTTTTTCTGCTTTACAACAACAACAACAACAAAACCAAATAAATAAACAGAAAATGCGTGAGCTCACCATCAGTAACAAGTGTTTGTTGAACAGAAAGATGCTTGCCGGAAACTGAACAATTCTATATAAAGAAGCCCATATGGATTGTCCTTTCATCATTTTACAGTCATACATCTATCAAGGTTTAAAATTTTCTCTGTCTTCACCACAAGTTTCCTACTTCACCAGATTGTAAAAGAAATTGCCAAACACATCTTTGGACATAATGTACATGATAATCACTCCTAACAAGTCCTTTGTGTGTGTGTGTGTGTGTGTGTGTGTGTGTGAAAAATTAGATTCTGCCACTCTGACATGAATTTCAATGTCTTCATGACTGAAGTCAAGACGGACATGAAGCGTGTACTCTGCTAAACTCACAATTAGCTAAGCCAGTGTGAACCTGTCGTAACCGTATATCTTCCACATGAATGCAAAAAAAATAGCAACTCATTGTTGGAATCTGTGAAAACGCATGCTGCAAAGTATTGCCAGAGAACATAAATACATCAACTCACTCAGCATTGCCAGTTAGCTCCCCTGATGGGTAAGAAATAAACATCGCCAAATAACAAATGTTAGAATTTATGAACAGAAAATTTCCATACTGATCAGTAGCATAACAAGTTAGTTCAGGACAAAATTTCCTCCCTTCTTATGCTAGCATCCCTTGAGATGATGAAAGTATCCATATTTTTTGTTCGAAATTTGCACACACTGATGACTTAAAATGAATCCAGGAAAGCACACAGAGTTTGAAACAGACTGAATTCAGAACGTTACACAGCACTGACAGTGCCCCTTTGTCTAATTTTGTTGTCTGCCTTGTGACAGAAGAAACTGGGTCAGACACCATTGTTGACACACACTGTTCTTTTCTTCTTCTTTTTTTTTTTTTCTTTCTTTCTTTATTTCGAGGATAATAGATAAGCACTGGTGTGCTTTTTTACATCCAGTCCCCGCCCTGAATAGGGTCTACACTACACAATATTTAATAAAATGAAAGCATGGTGTTAGTAGAGATACACAACAGAGGAAAAAAAATATGCATAAATCAAAACAAAACAACAACCACACACACTGACTGACTGACTGAAACCATTTATTGTCAGATTAACTGTTTGTTGTACTGACATTTTCGCAACCATTTGAATAAAATATTAACTGAGCAACACAAGGAAATTCTGATTTGAGGAAGGTATGATTTAAAAAAAAAAAAAAAAAAAAAAAACACAAAAAAAAACACAAAAACACACACAAACAAACAAACATATTTAACAAATCAAGGTACCAAATTTCATTAATATCATTATCTCCAAAAAATATTCTAACGCACCCACATACTCACATACGTTTCTCCCCCACCCTCTCTCTACATACATCCATGCATGCACACAAATGCCCATTATAATTCCCCTACCTCATTCCCCTGCCCACTCACTCACACACACACACACACACACACACACACACACACATTCACACTGTCTCTCACTCTTTCTCATCAAATTAAGGTTTCGTAATGTAATCAAGACGACATATTACATGTTAGGGTCGAACAGTTCCACTAATTAGAATAATGGGAACTTTGCTCTACAAGTAAATCTGACGCTATCACCCAAAACGAAACACTATTTTGGATTAAATAAAACAGAGGGGAACCTCTGCAACAGAAAGGGGATGAAACAAATTAGAAAAACCGACCAATTGGATGGCTTTTAATTAGGTCAACTGCGGTTTTTGTCAGAGACCAACCATTTTCTTTGCTAGGGTGAAAAACGCTGGACATGACTAATGGAAGATTAAAGGATGTAATCCTATCATGAAGGGGTTTGAAATGTAAATGTGTATCTGGACATTCGAGCAAAAAATGTGGGATGTCAAGGGTCTTACCACAAATACATAGTGGTGACGGTTTCAAAAATCTGCATAACCATGCATTAGTTCTTAGCCTGTGTGTCAAGTTTCTTGTGGAAATTGATCCTGGGGGGTTAGTGCCTTTTCTTGCTGGAAGAGAGAGATCCCACCAGAGCTTCTTTTTTGAGTTTTCTAAGAACTGTTTCTGTCTGAAATTCCAGATATATGTTGAGAGAATAGTACAAGCTTCAGAAACAGAAATAGGAATATTGTGATTGATTGAATCTGAATTGTTCGATGCCGCTTCCTTGGCACAAAAATCGGCCATTTCGTTGCCACGAAGATTAGAATGTCCAGGAACCCACAAGAGTGAAATGTCGGAGCCTCGCATAATTAACTGGTGGATTAAATACAAAATTTCGTACATAATATCTGCTCGTTCAGATGAAGATTGATTATTTAAAGCCATCAATGCTGATTTTGAATCAGACAGTATAAGGATTTTTGCAGGCACAAGAGGCATATCACTAAAAAAGGTGAAAGCCATCAGAATTGCAAACAATTCAGCAGTAAAAATTGAACAACCTTTAGTTAAGTGGAATCTCTTTTTAATGTTAAGCTCGGGGATTACAAAAGTGGCTCCAACTTCAGAGTTACTACTAATTGATCCATCTGTGAAAACATGGAGGTAATATTTGAAACGTGTATTAATTAGTTCTTTGGCCCGAGAGGCAATAATGAGTGGACTGTCACTCTTTTTTAATTGTCCATATGTAAAAATAATATTTGCTTGCTCAGTCAGCCAAGGCGGATGAAAACAATGCGGAATTTTCGCAATCTGGGAAAGAGGCAGACTGCAACTCTCAAAGACTGACTTAGTAAAATCGAACAAGGACGTGTATACAGCTTTGTTACGAATTTCTCTACAGATGTACGTTTCTTCATCAATTTCAGAGACAACCGAATTTGGAACAGCTCTAGCCCTTACCATGTAGTTACAGGCACATAATTTCCTGTGTTCAGGTAATGGCAAAACACCAGCTTCTTTGTATGTTTTGTCGATTGAAGCCCATCGCGGTAACCCAAGTGCAATCTTAAAAGCTAAGGAATCAATACTTGTCAGTTTATGAAGATCAGAGTTTGAAGCAGTGAAATAGATTTCCTGACCATATGATATAATTGAGCGGACTAGTCCCATTGCAGCATTGATCAGATTATTGCCACAATTTATAACAGGGATTCCAGAAAGCACACGTAATAGAGCTATTTTCTTCCTCGCTTTCTCAATAAGGTAGTTTATATGCTTAGTCCAAAAAAGTTTATAATGGAAGATAACACCGAGAAATTTCACCTCTTTATTCGGATATATGATAGTATCATTTACCTGTATTTTAATAGCATCCCTACCTTCAAATTCAATCAACTTTTTAGTAAATATGACGAAAACAGTCTTTTCAGCAGACAGGAGAAAACCACTTTCTTTCATATATTCCACAATGTTGTCGATGGCATCTTGAAAATGCTTAATAATTTTATTTCGTTTTGATGTATTTTTTGTAATATTACAGTTTACATTCTTCCAGAGAGCTATGTCATCTGCATAAGCTACTAATGTGGCACCATTTGTGTTGATATTTTTCATATCATAAAGCATTAGTGAAAACAGAGTGGGAGAAATCACACTTCCCTGGGGAACACCCATATTGACGGACCTTGATCTGGATAATATACCCCCTAATCTCACCTGGAATGTCCTCTGGGATAAGAATGACTTAAGAAATTTTAGAAATCGACCTCCCAACCCTACTGTATTTGCTTTATGAATCAATTTATTGTGCCACACAGAGTCATAGCCTCTATGAATATCAAAGAAAGTTGCGACCGTGGAGTGACGCTTTGCGAGTGCCTTCTTAACATGAGAAGTTAGATGGACGACATGATCAGTAACACCCCTACCTCTTCTAAAACCAGCCTGGAAAGTAGGTAAAATTCCTTTTTTCTCCAGAAAGTGTTCTAATCTAGTTTTCACACACACACACACACACGAACACACACACACACACATGACATACAGGCACTAGCATGGTGTTAGTAAAATGCATAGGTAAAAAAACAAAAACAAAAAAAAACAAACAAACAAAAAAACACACAACACACACCGCATTACACATCAGAATGGGGGATAGAGGGTGTGGAAGGTTCTGTCAACACTGTTCACGTGAAGCAGTCACCTAGAAAATAACTCCTGCTCATGAGCTACAGCAACACACTCTGTATTGATTGGTCACAGTGATGGGCGCAATAGCCGAGTGGTTAAAGCGTTGGACTTTCAATCTGAGGGTCCTGGGTTCGAATCTCGGTAACGGCGCCTGGTGGGTAAAGGGTGGAGATTTTTACGATCTCCCAGGTCAACATATGTGCAGACCTGCTAGTGCCTGAACCCCCTTCATGTGTATATGTAAGCAGAAGATCAAATACGCACGTTAAAGATCCTGTAATCCATGTCAGCGTTCAGTGGGTTATGGAAACAAGAACATACCCAGCATGCACGCCCCCGAAAGCGGAGTATGGCTGCCTACATGGCGGGGTAAAATCGGTTATACACGTAAAAGCCCACTTGTGTACATACGAGTGAACATGGGAGTTACAGCCCACGAACGCAGAAGAAGAAGAAGAAGAAGATTGGTTGCAGTGGAGAGTGGAAAGGTCAGTTAAGATATTCTTCAAATTAACAAATAAGGTTGTTGTTTTTTTTTTTTTTAGCTTATAACGTCATTATGCATTGTGATCCTCCAAATATTCAAACCTCTCCAAAGCCCTGATTGGGCCCCTTCATCTGGAACAGTTGTAAACAGCAGGGCATCAATCAGGGCCCATCGTCAGGAGTGAGTTAAAGTTTACCACAGACACACACACACACACACACACAATTGAAACACTGTGTTACATAAGCATACTCACTTTGTGTATCAACATGTGTGAGCCAAAAACACTACTCACTTGCATGATGATATACACCAAATATCTCTTCTACTTTTTCATATAAATGAATGATAAAACACAACTGACTACAACCCATATTTGAAGTCACATCTCTGGACTGGAGAGCAAGGAGAACCAGCTCTGCTCTCTTTGACATGTCTCTCTGATTACAACATGCCTTGACCATCAGGTCTAACTGTTGCCACTGCCATCTTATCTTTGACACACACACAACGGGCGCAACAGCCGAGTGGTTAAAGCGTTGGACTGTCAATCTGAGGGTCCCGGGTTCGAATCACGGTGATGGCGCCTGGTGGGTAAAGGGTGGAGATTTTTACGATCTCCCAGGTCAACATATGTGCAGACCTGCTAGTGCCTGAACCCCCTTCGTGTGTATATGCAAACAGAAGATCAAATACGCACGTTAAAGATCCTGTAATCCATGTCAGCGTTCGGTGGGTTATGGAAACAAGAACATACCCAGCATGCACACCCCCGAAAATGGAGTATGGCTGCCTACATGGCGGGGTAAAAACGGTCATACACGTAAAAGCCCACTCGTGTGCATACGAGTGAACGTGGGAGTTGCAGCCCACGAACGCAGAAGAAGAAGAAGAAGAAGACACACACAAACATGCCACACATTAACTAACATAGTGCACCCACAAAATATCCACAGACAAAAGGACAAAGCCTGTTCTCCTGCACTTACATCTGCTTGCTCTGCAAGGTTCATATCATAACCCCGTCGCTGAGCCATGGCTTTATCCCGGATGATGCGGTTGATAGAAGATATGCTGGGGATATTCTTCTCTGTGCACACACTGTCCTGAAGCAACCTGTTTTCAAATCACACATCAACACAACTGATTAACTGCAGAGCTTGCTTTCTGTAATCACTCGTCTCGTGCATGCACTATAACAAGGGCATGTTTTCTCCTGTATTAATCCAAAATAATTGTGAACACACACATGAACATATGTACATTTTTCTTTTTTTTTTCTTCTCTTTCTCATTATTTCTTTTTACTTTATTGCACAACACAAGAGAAATAATGGTGAAATCTCAACACATTCGACCAAAACCGAGTGTACATGGCACTGCAGGATATGAGTTTATTTAGGTTCTTGTGGGAAAGTCAGGGAACGTAATCCTATTATTTCTGATCACGGAAGAATATATAAATTGTAGCCACTGAGGACCACACCTTGAGGAGAAAGTTGGAGGCCCTAGAAATCATGGAAAAGGGTCCCTCACTTGTCAGATGTGGGCTATGGATTGTCGCCCCTATACTGGTGGATTCTGTACCATGTGACCACAGGACAATGATGCACATTGTGGAAAAATGCACCTTATGAACACCTTATCATTACTTTAAATTTTGAGTTCAGGTGTCCAAGTGTGCAGACTAATCCAAATATGCTACACAACATTTACCTTGCATAAAAAAAAACAACAACAACAAAAGAAACCAGATGCCTGGTCTACGCAAAAACCCAACTCTCTGATAAGGGCCTTGAGAGCCTATCATAGTTATGTTTCAAACATTAGCCAAAAACAAAGTAAGATAAGCAAAATAAACAGGTAAGTAACTACATTAAGATACAGTAACAATCAAAGACATAAGCTGTAACATGGACCAACCGAAATAGAAGAAACGAAACGAAACAAAACGAAACGAAAGTTTATTCAATAAGGCCATGGCCCCATCTGAAGGCGTGATTACATATTTTGTAAGAACAGATTTGCATAAGAATATAATCTTACAACGTGTATGCTCAAAGCTCTGTTCTCTTTAACCAATCATGAAACTCCGTCGTTTTAATGACTTATAGATAAATATGGCAAGATTCGAAAAAACGTTATCATTTGTAGAAGACAGAAGTAATACTAACCGAAACTTACTTGGTCTGCTATAATATCTCAACGGAATATATATTTGTCTCAAGTCATCTAATACAGGACACCCGAGAGAGAAGAGGATGGCAGAGAAGAAACATGTGGACCACAGAGGAGTACAGGGCAGAGCTTGTGGGTCTGAAGAGAGCATGCTGTTGTAGTGTTGTGTTCAAAGCTAAATGTTCTGCTTACGAAACTGCACTGTGTGACTGAGGACTCTGAAAGACTTGATCAAAACTAAATGCTTTGCTTACGAAACTGCATTGTGTGACTGACGACTCTGAAAGACATGATCAAAACTAAATGCTTTGCTTACCAAACTGCATTGTGTGACTGAGGACTCTGAAAGACATGATCAAAACTAAATGCTTTGCTTACCAAACTGCATTGTGTGACTGAGGACTCTGAAAGACATGATCAAAACTAAATGCTTTGCTTACGAAACCGCACTGTGTGACTGAGGACTCTGAAAGACATGATGCCATAGTAAATTTGTTGAACCGATTTCCTGCCTTCCAGATTTCTTGTGAGCGTGCTTCACATGCTACAAACCAACACGCACCAGTCATTTGCTCATCAGGCAAGCTCTGCTGCTCTCGTGATTTTTGTGTTTTAGTGTGTTGTTGTTTTTATGCCCTGCCCCTGCGATGAGAAAAAACAACAGATGTAGCTACCACACACATCCATCACATGTGAGCATAAGTTGTTTATGTGTGTACATGTCAGTGCATAATCTGTGAGTCAACTAGACAAAACAACAAAGTAACCAAGCCCAATAAAATGAAGACTGGAAGCAAGATGTAAGCTCTATCATGCTGGACATTTGTTACACATGTACAGGTGGTGTGTTCTGACACAGGAACACCACAGCAAGGTTGTCACATGAGGACGATAAAATGAAACTGAATTATTCAACATGAACACGGCAGACTCACTTTTGTCGAATCTCCCAGGCAAACATCTGTGGGTTATCTGCCTTGTACTGTCGCACCATGGTCACCACGTCAGGGGTGGTCACTTTGGGTTTACTGCCACCAATCTGCCCTGGGTTGATGCTTCCTGTCTTGCGATACCTGGGCACAGTCAGTGGGGGTTATCAATTCACCTATATCTCACTGAATTAAAACAGGGCAGGTGCAATCGCCGAGTGGATGAAGTGTTGGACTTTCAATCTGAGGGTTCTGGGTTCGAATCACGTTGCCGGCGCCTGGTGGGTAAAGGGTGGTGATTTTTACGATCTCCCAGGTCAACATATGTGCAGACCTGCTAGTGCCTGAACCCTCTTCGTGTGAAAACGTATGCAGAAGATCAAATACGCACGTTAAAGATCCTGTAATCCATGTCAGCGTTCGGTGGGTTATGGAAGCAAGAAACATACCCAGCATACACCCCCCTGAAAGCTGTGATCTTTCTGCTGCTCCACACCATGTTTGTCAGCCTGCTGGATAATAATAAGAATAACAATAATGGATGCTTACATAGCACACTATCTAGAAATCTGCTTTAGGTGCTTTACAGAACACTTTTGTATCCATAACACATTACATTAATGTTACGTACACACAACAAAATGTAACAAACTAAACACACTCACAATGCATACATACATTTTAACATATATGTGTACATAGCAGCTACCCTGCACAAATAAGCACACAGAGGCACACACAAACACACACATGCACAAACAGATGCACACACACAAACTATTTAACATGCAAATCAAACCAATTTTGACATACAGAGCAGAAGTTTGGGGTTTGACTGGAAATCAAGAGTGCATCGAAAGGGTGCACTGGACTGCAATGAAGTGTCTTTTGGGCGTGAGTCAGAAAGCACCAAGACACTTGATTTACGGTGAACTTGGTCGCTATCCCCTGTATGTGACCACCTACTCCAAGTGCATTAAATTTTGGTTTCGTGTTGTCTTTATGGATAATGACCGTTTCCCTAAGAAAGCTTATAATATGATGTTATCATTGCAAAGTCATAATTATTGTACTTGGACTTGCTCTGTGAGAAATGTGTTGTATAAATTTGGATCTGGTGTTGTTTGGGAGGCTCAGTCAGTTGGCAATGTCAAAATGTTTACGATTGAATTTAAGCAGCGTCTGGTTGATTGCTTTACCCAAGACTGGCATTCAGCTCTCCAGTCTCACGCTTTTTATGATGTGTATTCAGCTTACTGAAAGGAAGATCCAGGCCTTTGAGAACAAATGCCTGAGGAAGCTCCTTCAAATTCCCTGGATCGAGCACAGGACCAATGAACATGTACGGAGCAGAATTGAGAACCTTGCTGGACCTCAGGAACCTCTCCTTTCAACTGTGAAGAGACGCAAGCTGATATGGTTTGGACACAACACTCGACACACCAGCTTGTCCAAAACAGTCATGCAAGGCACCATCGAGGGCGGGAGACGAAGAGGAAGACAGCGGAAGAACTGGCATGAGAACATCAAACAATGGACTGGACTCCACACACGTGAGCTGCTGCCAGCAGCTGCCGACAGAGACAGATGGAGAAGGGAGGTTGCGTCTGCGGTCCTCAGGCTTCCCACGGCTGCTCAGCCGAGCACAAAATCCGGCTCTTTAGTTGGCCGAGCAGCGTCTAGCATCTTGGGTCAAAATTTTTTTAACGCCAGACTTTCCCACCGCACTCTGCACTGGCCGGCGCATTCGCCGTGGTATTTCTGGCCCCGCGCGCCAAACCTGGACACTGCCTTCTTTGTTTCACTCGGCCCCGCAGCCCCCGCCCCACTTTTCCCACGTTTTCACAGCATCCACACATTTCCTGCAGTGATTACAGAAAGTTGAATTATTGCTATTCCTGCTTGTATTATTGGAGTGCAGTTTGATTTGATTTACACAATTTTATTATTTTATCAACATCATCGTTTCATTTTTTTTTTTTACCTTAAAAATCTTCGTCTTTCTTGTGGAATGAAGGGCACGGCAGTGCCATAAGCTGACAGACACTCACCCCGCTCTCCATCCCCCTGCTGCTCACTCTCACCATGCTACAGTGTGTTCATTTAAACATTTGTTGTGCTGCCAAGAAAAATCGCACAACTCAAAAGGTAAGCTGATCTGCATGCAGGCATGCTAAATGTTCTGTGTGAATTTACGATGTTATTGTGATAAACGCCTGTTTTCTTAGAAGAGGGATTTAAACTTAACGATTTTTGCGATCATGTTTCTGCTTATCCTTCTCTTCTCTTTCTTCATTTATGTTTCAGCCATTGCCGCAACAACCGCTATGTAAGAAAACATATTGTGTTTGGAGTCAATGGAAAGCTTATTTTGTGTTCTTTTCAGAAAACCACTTCTTTAGTCATTATTTCCGATCCATCCGAGTAGATGATGCGCGAAAGAAACAAAGCAGATTTACCGCCGAACAAGCGTATAGTGAGTGCCGCTGGCGTGGCCTGTTTGTCAGCCGCGTTTATTTATATCCATGCCCTACTTCCTGGGTTCATGAACTTTCGCTGGGCCAACTAAAGTGCCAGCACTGAACACCCGTGGGTGAACAGATTAAAATGGTCAGTGTCTACATGTCCAGGGCTGTTGTTGGAGGGATGTGGTGGCTGTCTCCAATTCAGAAGGAATGCTAAGGTGCTCACCCAGTCTTGCTCCCTGACAAAGCAATGATTGTTGTCAGCATGGAATTTAGTCAGTGGTTTCCTGCACACGTTGAAACAGAACAGGTATCACCGAGTACTGTCAGACTGACTCAGCAACAGGGGTCATGTTGACCTGACAGAATGGTTTCCTCTGAAAGGCGGAGGAGAAAATAACAGAAAATGCTAATGAATGGTAACTGTCACAGTCACTGGTGTGGCCATGGGGGCACTGCACTGCTGAACACATCACCAACATTCTCCACTTCAGGCTGTGGTGGGTGGGACAGGGTCTGAGTTTCTGCAAAGCTCCTCTCTGTCTGCTCAGTGATGTTGTCTGCCTACTTCTTTTTGCTGTCTGCCTCCTCGTCTCCCTCCTTTTCCCCTGCACTGTTCCCTGAAGGATGGTTTTGGAGAGCCCATCAAATCTTGTCCTGTGGCCATACTATCTCATTTTCCTTTTTTTTTCTCTGAGGTCAGGAAGTCTTCATACCAACCATGATGGTCTTCCTGATTTCTTCATTTGTTAACTGTTTCGTTCCTATTTTTCTATGAACCATTACTCCCCCTTGTTCTGAGATCAGCACCATAGGTATATTCCCTTCATTCCTGGATTCAGAGATGAGAAAGAAAGTATGAAGCAGGGTACTTATTTTGGAGCCTTACGGCAACGCGGCTTATTACAGTACACTAAGATTGTCATGTACTGTTGTGTACAGATTTGATGTGAGAAGTTGTCTGAGATCCTGTTGACACTGTAGGGTGACATCTCTGGTGACACTCAGGTGTAAAACAGGTGACTTTGGAGTCAAACACAATGCGTACAACTACGTACTACATGCAGGATAGTGTTTTGCTTGAAGAGTATGCACCTCATGCAGGTACTCACCGAGTAGTGCCTCAAATGTATCTCAGTGCCACACTTCTAGCCATATTCATGAAAAACTGTCACAATCGTCTCTGCTACTGCTCTTATCACATGAATGATTTGAACTTAGTCTCAAAGAGAATATATGCTTTTCACTACACAAGCAGTCACTGAGCCAGAATCAGATCATTATTGACACAATTCTTGAACAAAAACTATTCAGAAACGATACTGTCTCTAAATACACATGTCTGTGTCACAGTCATTACGTAATATGCCACACAAAGGTGACACTTGTGTGATATACCTCGAGCAGTCATGCCAATTAATGCACGAATATACACCACAATTTTCACACTTGTTACTTTTTTAACTTTTCATAACCCGCTATCTGTGCTTCTGTAGCAACAGCTAATTGCACTCTCTCCTCGTCATTCATTTGAAACAGATCGAAATCATTATCTGTTAGAGCGCTGTAAAACTCATCATCAGAAAACTGGTCAGAATCCGAACTTTCTACACACACCATTTTTCTGTGTCTGTGTGTCTACACAGCACATCGGCAAGAATGTAGCGGCACACACTTTCCCACGGCCTAGGGAGGGGGAGGGGGGGGGGGGGGGGTGTCTAGCATCCATTCCACTTATAAACACTGCACCGCTAGTGACCCGGTCAAGGATAGATGATGTGACTCTCGGGAAGTTCAAAGCGCTTACGGCGAGAACCGATTTTCCGGGCTGCAGGAAGGAAAGGGGGAATTCTCTGCTGCACGGTTTTTCGGCCTGCAGGAATGAAGGGTAAAATTCCTGTAAACCGGAAAACTGTGCTGCAGAGATGAAAGAGTTAAGTGGTCTTTGTAGGACACAGGCCAAGGAGTATCCTGACGCATCTCATTTCCACTTCTTGGATCCTTTTCTGAACACTTTAAGGAGTCCTGGATTTGTACGCATACAGGAACAAAGACAGGACCAGTGCTTGCAGGAGAACAACTATCAGTGTGTGTCAAAACAAACACTGCTGATCAATGACAACTATCAGTGTGTGTCAAAACAGACACTGCTGATCAATGACAACTATCAGTGTGTGTCAAAACAGACATGTGACTGATCAATGACAACTATCAGTGTGTGTCAAAACAGACATGTGACTGATCAATGACAACTGAACCATCAGCGTGTGTCAAAACAGACATGTGACTGATCAATGACAACTGTCAGTGTGTGTCAAAACAGACACTGCTGATCAATGACAACTATCAGTGTGTGTCAAAACACAGACATGTGACTGATCAATGACAATTATCAGTGTGTGTCAAAACAGACATGTGACTGACCAATGACAACTATCAGTGTGTGTCAAAACAGACATGTGACTGATCAATGACAACTGTCAGTGTGTGTCAAAACACAGACATGTGACTGATCAATGACAACTATCAGTGTGTGTCAAAACAGACATGTGACTGATCAATGACAACTGTCAGTGTGTGTCAAAACAGACACTGCTGATCAATGACAACTATCAGTGTGTGTCAAAACACAGACATGTGACTGATCAATGACAATTATCAGTGTGTGTCAAAACACAGACATGTGACTGATCAATGACAACTATCAGTGTGTGTCAAAACAGACATGACTGATCAATGACAACTATCAGTGTGTGTCAAAACAGACATGACTGATCAATGACAACTGTCAGCGTGTGTCAAACCAGACATGTGACTGATCAATGACAACTATCAGTGTGTGTCAAAACAGACATGTGACTGATCAATGACAACTATCAGTGTGTGTCAAAACAGACATGTGACTGACCAATGACAACTGTCAGCGTGTGTCAAACCAGACATGTGACTGATCAATGACAACTGTCAGTGTGTGTCAAACCAGACATGTGACTGATCAATGACAACTGTCAGCGTGTGTCAAAACAGACATGTGACTGACCAATGACAACTGTCAGCGTGTGTCAAACCAGACATGTGACTGATCAATGACAACTGTCAGTGTGTGTCAAAACAGACATGTGACTGACCAATGACAACTGAACCATCAGCGTGTGTCAAAACAGACACTGCTGATCAATGACAACTATCAGTGTGTGTCAAAACAGACATGTGACTGATCAATGACAATTATCAGTGTGTGTCAAAACAGACATGTGACTGATCAATGACAATTATCAGTGTGTGTCAAAACAGACACTGCTGATCAATGACAACTATCAGTGTGTGTCAAAACAGACATGTGACTGATCAATGACAATTATCAGTGTGTGGCAAAACAGACATGTGACTGATCAATGACAATTATCAGTGTGTGTCAAAACACAGACATGTGACTGATCAATGACAACTATCAGTGTGTGTCAAAACAGACACTGCTGATCAATGACAACTATCAGTGTGTGTCAAAACAGACATGTGACTGATCAATGACAACTAGCAGTGTGTGTCAAAACAGACACTGCTGATCAATGACAACTATCAGTGTGTGTCAAAACACAGACATGTGACTGATCAATGACAATTATCAGTGTGTGTCAAAACACAGACATGTGACTGATCAATGACAATTATCAGTGTGTGTCAAAACACAGACATGTGACTGATCAATGACAACTATCAGTGTGTGTCAAAACAGACATGTGACTGATCAATGACAACTGTCAGTGTGTGTCAAAACAGACATGTGACTGACCAATGACAACTATCAGTGTGTGTCAAAACAGACATGTGACTGACCAATGACAACTGAACCATCAGCGTGTGTCAAAACAGACATGTGACTGATCAATGACAACTGTCAGCGTGTGTCAAAACAGACATGTGACTGATCAATGACAACTGTCAGTGTCACCTGTTGAGGATCTTGCTGACACAGCCATGGGACACCTGGAGCTGCCTGCTGACCTCACAGGGCCGGATCCCCTGCAGGGCCAACTGCAGGATCTGAAAGCGCAGATGGTCAGGTAGGGGCCGGCCATTGGTGAACTCTCGCCCATACTGGTTAATGTTGCGCCCACCTGGAAAAAGCCACAGGTTAAATAGGATTAATCTGAATGTAACAAAGTTACAAATTATTTCTATCAATTAAAATCTTAAACAAAAACTTGAACTGAAAAAAATTGAAAAATAATTATCATTCATCAAATGTTCTAAACACAGAATAAAATCAGTGTAGCTTATTCAGGATTAAAAGGCTTGAATAAAAGCTAATTTGTGTTTGCACATTTCTTCTGTCATTGCTGCTGTGTGCACATGTCAAGTGATCGGTCTGAGGACAAGCTTGGTGCTTCCTTTTCGAGGAAGTGTCTGGGTTTGTTCTGATGTACCTTTTATTTACCTGTGTACTAGCTGAATCAGCAGCATAAGCAGCACTGACTTGAAGCTGTGTACCTTGTGAATGGAGAGAGTTACCACTATTTACTATTTGTTAAACAGAATAAAACAAAATATATAGCACATTTGACGGGCGCAATAGCCGAGTGGTTAAAGCGTTGGACTGTCAATCTGAGTGTCCCGGGTTCGAATCATGGTGACGGCGCCTGGTGGGTAAAGGGTGGAGATTTTTACGATCTCCCAGGTCAACATATGTGCAGACCTGCCTGTGCCTGAACCCCCTTCGTGTGTATATGCAAGCAGAAGATCAAATACGCACGTTAAAGATCCTGTAATCCATGTCAGCGTTCGGTGGGTTATGGAAACAAGAACATACCCAGCATGCACACCCCTGAAAACGGAGTATGGCTGCCTACATGGCGGGGTAAAAACGGTCATACACGTAAAGCCCACTCGTGTGCATACGAGTGAATGCAGAAGAAGAAGAAGAAGAAGAAGATATAGCCTATTGCCTTTTCCACACAGTCACAATTTCAAAGTAAAAACAAAAAGGACTGTACTGTAATTCTATTTCCTACCTATAACATGATACAGCGCACTCCACACTTCCCCTAAATTCAAAAGAAACAGTAACTTTGAACATGTTTGTATGATACACACAGCAAATAAAACACATCTGCTGAAAATCCCCCCAAAAATGAAAGTCCTCCATACTGACTGGTGCGGAATGGCTCTGTTGACACTAGAAGCTTTCTGCCCTGTGAGATATCTTCGGAACTGGACTGCCTGTCCACTCAGCTCTGTCACTCTGCTTTCTCATCAACAGGTGCACTTTCTTACCACTCCTTTCCGAAGCTGCTGTCAAAGCCCAACATTGTGCAGCATCTGTTAAATCAGGATCCTGTCTGCTTCCAGTCACCAGTCATCATCTTGCTTTGCATGTTTGAAAAGATTTGAAGGTGTCCAGGTAACCTTTCTGATTTCTCTATTTCCACCGTAGATTTATGCCCAACTCTTCTTCTTCTTCTGCGTTCACTCGTAAGCACACGAGTGGGCTTTTATGTGTATGACCGTTTTTACCCCGCCATGTAGGCAGCCATACTCCGTTTTCGGGGGTGTGCATGCTGGGTATGTTCTTGTTTCCATAACCCACCGAACGCTGACATGAATTACAGGATCTTTAACGTGCGTATTTGATCTTCTGCTTGCATATACACATGAAGGGGGTTCAGGCACTAGCAGGTCTGCACATATGTTGACCTGGGAGATTGTAAAAATCTCCACCCTTTACCCACCAGGCGCCGTCACCGTGATTCGAACCCGGGACCCTCAGATGGACAGTCCAACGCTTTAACCACTCGGCTATTGTGCCCGTCATGCCTAACTCAATGCTGCTCTTTTTTCATGCCCGGCATCGAAAGCCTGCTGATCCAGTGCCAGCTGCGCTGGACAGGACACATTGTCCGCATGACAGACAGCAGGATCCCGAAGATCCTTTTGTATGGCCAGCTGAAGGAAGGCCACCGTAAACTTGGAAGACCCTGCAAGCACTTCAAGGACACCTTGAAGACAAACCTGAAAGCCTGTGACACAGAAATCGCTTCCTGGGAAACTGATACCCTTGACCGCTCTCGCTAGAGGATGCTGTGCTCTAGTGGCATAAAGATGTTTGAAAACAAGAGAACGCTGGCCATTAAGGAGAAGCGTGAGCGAAGGAAGCAGGGCTCAGCTTCTGGAGACGTTTTCCCTTGCAACACATGTGGGAAGTGCTGCGCATCCAGAATCGGCCTCGTCTCCCATACGAGGACACACACTGACAGATAAGCCTGCCTGCCTACTCATCCGTCAGACCGACGGGAGACTCCATCATGAGTGAATAATGATGACATTTACTTAACTTAGATTCATTTGTGACTTGGTTTCAATTTGATGCAATGGTCAATATCAACTGTGTTGAGTGGACCAGTGGTAAGACAAAAATATGTCATAGTTGATATTCAGAGTGATTGTGTGCCTTCATTGTAATCAAGCATGTTGTCAAATATTGAGTTTGTTGTGGCTGTCAGAATCAGATTGGGCGCTTTTACTTAAGCCAGTAAGATGCAGGGGTGAGATTTGAGTAACAACATTGTGCCTTATATTTGTTATAAACCAGAAATTGCAGCAAGCATTGAAGTTCTATTTATTCAATCATCTGAAACTCAAAAGATCTAAAATAGAATTATAAAAAAACAACAAAAAACATCAAGAACATCCATGAAAAAGACATAGACAAACCAAAGAAATGTGATCTCCAGCTTTCAGTTCCCTCTACAGTGTTTGCAGCCAGCTGACATAGGCAGCGTTGTGAGGAGATTTCAGAACATCCAGCAGTATTGTGACAGTATTTCTTAACATCCAGCAGTGTTGTGACGGTATTTCTTAACATCCAGCAGTGTTGTGACGGTATTTCTTAACATCCAGCAGTATTGTGATGGTATTTCTTAACATCCAGCAGTGTTGTGATGGTATTTAACATCCAGAAGTGTTGTGATGGTATTTAACATCCAGCAGTGTTGTGATGGTATTTAACATCCAGCAGTGTTGTGACGGTATTTCTTAACATCCAGCAGTGTTGTGACGGTATTTCTTAACATCCAGCAGTGTTGTGATGGTATTTAACATCCAGCAGTGTTGTGACGGTATTTTTGAACATCCAGCAGTGTTGTGACAGTATTTCTTAACATTCAGCAATATTGTGACGGTATTTTTGAACATCCAGTAGTGTTCTGAGGGTATTTTTCAAACATCCAACAGTATTGTGACAGTATTTCTTAACATCCAGTAGTATTGTGACAGTATTTCTTAATATCCAACAGTATTGTGACAGTATTTTTGAACATCCAGCAGTGTTGTGACGGTATTTCTTAACATCCAACAGTATTGTGACAGTATTTTTGAACATCCAGCAGTGTTGTGACAGTATTTCTTAACATCCAACAATATTGTGAAGGTATTTTTCAAACATCAAACAGTATGGTGACGGTATTTCTTAACATCCAACAGTATTGTGACAATATTTTTGAAGACCTAGCAGTGTTGTGATGTTATTTCTAAACATCCAGCAGTATTGTGATAGTATTTCTAAACATCCAGCAGTGTTGTGGAGGTATTTTTCAAACATCAAACAGTATGGTGACGGTATTTCTTAACATCCAACAGTATTGTGACAATATTTTTGAAGACCTAGCAGTGTTGTGACGGTATTTTTGAACATCCAGCAGTGTTGTGATGGTATTTCTTAACATCCAGCAGTGTTGTGATGGTATTTAACATCCAGCAGTGTTGTGACAGTATTTTTGAACATCCAGTAGTGTTCTGAGGGTATTTTTCAAACATCCAACAGTATTGTGACAGTATTTCTTAACATCCAGCAGTGTTGTGATGGTATTTAACATCCAGCAGTGTTGTGACAGTATTTTTGAACATCCAGTAGTGTTCTGAGGGTATTTTTCAAACATCCAACAGTATTGTGACAGTATTTCTTAACATCCAGTAGTATTGTGACGGTATTTCTTAACATCCAGCAGTATTGTGATGGTATTTCTTAACATCCAGCAGTGTTGTGACGGTATTTTTGAACATCCAGCAGTGTTGTGACGGTATTTCTTAACATCCAGCAGTATTGTGATGGTATTTCTTAATATCCAGCAGTGTTGTGATGGTATTTCTTAACATCCAGCAGTGTTGTGATGGTATTTCTTAACATCCAGCAGTGTTGTGACGGTATTTCTTAACATCCAGCAGTATTGTGATGGTATTTCTTAATATCCAGCAGTGTTGTGATGGTATTTCTTAACATCCAGCAGTGTTGTGATGGTATTTAACATCCAGCAGTGTTGTGACGGTATTTCTTAACATCCAGCAGTGTTGTGACGGTATTTCTTAACATCCAGCAGTGTTGTGACAGTATTTCTTAACATTCAGCAATATTGTGACGGTATTTTTGAACATCCAGTAGTGTTCTGAGGGTATTTTTCAAACATCCAACAGTATTGTGACAGTATTTCTTAACATCCAGTAGTATTGTGACGGTATTTCTTAACATCCAACAGTATTGTGACAGTATTTTTGAACATCCAACAGTATTGTGACAGTATTTTTGAACATCCAGCAGTGTTGTGACGGTATTTCTTAACATCCAGCAGTGTTGTGACAGTATTTCTTAACATCCAACAATATTGTGAAGGTATTTTTCAAACATCAAACAGTATGGTGACGGTATTTCTTAACATCCAACAGTATTGTGACAATATTTTTGAAGACCTAGCAGTGTTGTGATGTTATTTCTAAACATCCAGCAGTATTGTGATAGTATTTCTAAACATCCAGCAGTGTTGTGGAGGTATTTTTCAAACATCCAACAGTATTTTGACGGTATTTCTTAACATCCAGCAGTGTTGTGAGGGTATTTTTAAACATCCAGCAGTATTGTGATGGCATTTCTGAACATATAGCAGTGTTTTGAGTGTTTTGGTTTGTTCTTTCAAACAACCAGCAGTGTTGTGAGGATATTTTTAAACATCCAGCAGTGTTGTGAGTTTTTTGAAAGTGTTGTAAGGGTATTATAACATACCCAGGAGTGTTGTGGGGGTATTATAACATACCCAGAAGTGCTGTGGGGGGGTATTTTGAGATGCAGGGTACCCCCTGTCCACCGACAACCACACAACACTCATGCCATTTCAGAAGAAAGACTGCCTTCTTGGTCATAACAACAACATTCATTTCTTTGAGGAGAGTCTCAGAAGGTGATCGAAAGCTTGCGACTACAAAAACTATCCAGGATTCTGCATATTTCAAAACAGACACTTAAAACACTAAAAACGACTATGTCAACATATCAATCTATATCACAACAAATAGAAGGCAGATTTTCTGTACTGTGTTATTCCTTTCACACGCAGAGCTACCTAAGCATATGCACAGCAAATACAAAAACTGTTTAAAATATTTCCTAATCTTACCTACTACACCTGTCTTAAAAGGAAAATCTTTATAAAAAAAAAAATCAAAAAACAAAACAACAACAACATACAAAACAAAAAAACAAAAACAACAACAACAAAAACAACAACAAAAAACCCACTACCAAATACTTAACCATATTATGATTATCAGTGAGGTCAGCTTTTATCATATAATCGTAACTTTCTATGTCATTAATTTTACCACATTATGCATTTATATACAAATTATAATCTATCTATCTATGTATCTCTCTCTCTCTCTCTTTCTCTCTATATATACATACGTTTGTGTGTGTGTGTGTGTGTGTGTGTGTGTGTGTGTGTGTGTGTGTGTGTGTAGTTCAACAATACTGGAAACACTGGGCTGAATCAAGGGTGCTTCACTCTCTGACAAATTTGCACAATATCCATAATGTGATGGTGTGCTTTGTCTGCTTCACAGAATACATTAATCATTTGATAAAAGAATTAAAGCTATTTTGGTGCAAAAAAGATTTGCAGCTATTTTTGTGATTTTTTGTTTGTTTGCTTATTTCTTCCAAAATGGCGGCAAAATCTTCGACTCAAGGGTACTCACTATCTGTGTTTCTTTTGTAATACAAATCACCTACATGTGCAACAGTTTGTGAATGGAAGCCATAAGAAATGGCTTATGGAACTTCAAAACTGCCCTTTTCATGCATCACTTTCGTGTCCTATTCCGTCGTCTGCATCGCATCCCATGCCTGCACCACGATCACATACAGGTTGATCCATGCACTGTGCTTGATCGTTGTATGTCATTCCACCTTTGCGTTTTTATGTAAATCTGACGAAGTTTTGGGCGAGCGACGCTTCTATCGCAGATTTATTCTCTGATGCCGAACATCGTTTTCATGTGTAATGCACACAAAAACACAAACGCCACAGAAGTTTTATCCCGCTTTTGCAGATGTCTGCTCACATTCCATCAGTGATTAGTCACCACACACCAGACAGTGGTCCAGATGTATAAATGTAAGCATTTTGGAGTTTCAAGACCAGTCTTGTCTGCACCAAACTCCTCGCGACTGGTGTTATCAATTTCCAGTGCCTTTTCACCCTTGAAAGAATTAGTAATTTTTTTTTTTACCATGTATACGCATGTTTAAACAATTCCAAGGTAAAAGTACTTTCGAAGTCAGCGGATTACCATCATGCATTCAGCAAGTTTTGTCTGTGGTAATGCAAAAAGAAGAAAATGTATCTATTGACGAAATGAAATGCATGGCGAAAATAGACACAACAGATCTTCGTTCACATTGATGACAGAACCTCCAGTGTTTGACACAATTCAGTATCAGATCTTTGTTTTGCTGTGTAAAAGCAGTTCACTGCCGTGCATTTCTTGGACACCAAAGTTTCCTGCACCTTCAAGTCCTGCATCATGCACAACAGTGAAATGTGTTGTCATCTTTTCCTTATTGGCATCTTTCTGCCTTTCTTTTGTTCGGAATAAACGATCTTGCTTAAGTGTGTGCGTGTGTTTATGTAAGTTTGTGCCTGCCTATGTGTGTGTATGTGTTAGGGTAGCTGTTTGATACACATATATGTTAAAATGTATGTATGCAGCGTGTGTGTGTGTGTGTGTGTGTGTGTATGTCTGCGTGTGTGTGTGTGTGTGTGTGTGTTGTCACATTTTGGTGTGTGTATGTAACATAGATATGATGTATTATGTTAACAAAAGCGTTTTTGTAAAGCACCTAGAGCAGATTTCTGGATAGTGTGTTATATAAGTATCTATTATTATTATTATTATTATAAGTTACATTCTGAAATATGTTTGATCCTAATAAACACAGCAATATCGTCATTAGATGAATGTGTGCTTTCCACATTTTTCGTTTTCGGGACCTGAGTAATGCACATCAACATAGTTTCCCGCCCACCTGCTTTGGTCTTTTTCTTTCTTTCTTAAAGTGAACGCTGGAGTGTGATGTCTGTGTCAATGTTTTAACGTGCAGCACAGGTATCTGTTATCAGTAACTTAACAAAACTCAATCCTGTGATTGTGCGTGTGTCACTCTGAGCGTGTGTGTGTGTTCGTCTGTCTGAATGAGGGCAGATTTTCATGCAATAATTCTGAATGGAATCATCTTTATTTTTTGTTGCTCTTGTGCTTTTTTAATGAAGAATTTTTTTTTTTTTTTTCTCAAATATGAATATTATTCTTACTGTCATTGGCCTAAGTCAGTATTTCAGAGTTTCTCTCTCTTTCTCTCTCTATTCATTTCTCTCTGTCCCTCATGTGTGTGTGCACGTGTGCATGCATGCACAAAATGCCGGTTTTACAGTTCATGTATTATTTCACTCACACATGAATATCGATTAACCAAAACTAGGTCAAGGTGATTCAGCAGATAATTCAACTTCTGCTAGTTGGTCAGGCCTGAGACCAAGAAAAACGTTTTTGGCAGTTGTGTCAAAGTAGAAGAAAACTGCAGCTGAAGTCAACAAATAGTACTGAAAAAGAATGAAGTAAAGTCCTGAACTTTCCATGGCATACACAGAGTATCAAAATATTCAAATCTAAAAATACTTAGAAAACATGTCAGAAGAACAAAAAATGAGGAGAAATGCGAGAAGTCAAAACTGCATATATGCAAAAATACCACGACAAGAGTTAAGGAGAAAGTAGTGCCCCTAAAATGACCAAACTGATTAGGAATAAAGGAAAAAAAAAAAAAAATCAGTTAATTATCTACAGGTTCTTTAGTGCAATGAGGGTGACGTCCTGGTAAAGTTTACAGATGATGCAGGTATGGGGAACATTTTCACACCTTTCGAGACAGAGATGACATTGGATGGGTGCCATACAGTAACATCTGTTGCTGACCTGCGTGTCAGCTCCTGTAGTCAACATGTTTTTTCTCTCATAATTTTGAGATAAAAGAGACTGCTGTATGATATCATCTATAATAAAGTTGGATCTTTTGCCTACAATTTACTTTTACAGAATCAATAAAGCATGTTACAGCATCCAATCAAGGATGTTGTGTTTACGTTGTGCAATGCAAGAAGTATGAAATTTGGTGTCCATGTAACCCACAACATTTTATTAATAATATTTACAAGTATATCATCCTTTGTGAAACAATTTCATGTTATCAGGTTCTCTTATGGGTAAAAATGTTTTAACTGTGAAGACATAGAGCCACAGTTTCTGCAGAAATGTCAAGAACCAAAAGTTACATAGGTTACTGTATCCACGTTTGGCTGGCATCTTTCAAATTCAAGTAACTTTCTCACTTCTTCTTGCAATATTTCAGTTTCAATCATGTCTACTACAGTGTCTGCGATGCAACACAGGTTAATTTGACATGTTGATTTAATAAAGGACAAGAAATGGATGGTGTCCGCTGTGTAACCCACATCAATGCAGCCACACTGGTTCACAATGAAAACTCTTCCTGGGCAGCTGGTCAAACCTACTTCTTTACAGTGTTACCATCACACAGTGGGATGTTTAATCAGTACCAGAGAGATGTTTGACATATTTTCTTGCACTCTTCATTTTTGCACTGCATGTCCTGAAAGTGTTTCCAGCATTCTATTGTATTGTATTGTATTGTATTGTATTGTACTGTATTTCTCTTTTTGTCACAACAGATTTCTCTGTGTGAAATTCAGGCTGCTCTCCCCAGGGAGAGTGCATCGCTACACTACAACGCCACCCCTTTTTTTTTTTTTTTCCTGCATGCAGTTTTATTTGGTTTTCCTATCAAAGTAAATCCTACAGAATTTTGCCAGGAACAACCCTTTTGTTGCTGTGGGTTCTTTCACGTATGCTAAGTGCATGCTGCACATGGGACCTCGGTTTATCGTCTCATCCGAATGACTAGCGTCCAGACCACCACTCAAGGTCTAGTGGAGGGGGAGAAAATATCGGTGGCTGAGCCGTGATTCAAACCAGCGCACTCAGATTCTCTCACTTCCTAGACGGACGCGTTACCTCTATGCCATCACTCCACTTGTAGAACTGCAAACACACACACACACACACACACATATATCAACAGTGAAAACCCAACCTCTTCTTCTTCTGCGTTCACTCGTATGCACATGAGTGGGCTTTTACGTGTATGACCGTTTTTACCCCACCATGTAGGCAGCCATACTCCGTTTTCGGGGGTGTGCATGCTGGGTATGTTCTTGTTTCCATAACCCACCAAACGCTGACATGGATTACAGGATCTTTAACGTGCATATACACACGAAGGGGGTTCAGGCACAGGCAGGTCTGCACATATGTTGACCTGGGAGATCGTAAAAATCTCCACCCTTTACCCACCAGGCGCCGTCACCGTGATTCGAACCCGGGACCCTCAGATTGACAGTCCAACGCTTTAACCACTCGGCTATTGCGCCCGTCGAAAACCCAACCAACCAACCATCCATCATTCAGTCAGTCACCTCCACATGCAGCACCAGAGAGATGCCAAAGAAAGAAAGGCCCATTACCCGAGTGGCGTATTCGGCCATCATTCTTGCCTCCCTTGCTGTCCTCGTACTCTTCGTCTGTGTAGGGGCCGTCGTTGAAGTCCAGACTGTCGTCAGAGCCCAGGTCTCCTTTACTGTCCACACTGACCGCACTGCTGGTGGGGACAGGGGTGGTGGCCTGCCCCCCTCCTCCTGACCCCCCCTCCCCATCACCGCTGCTCTCCGACTGGTCCCCACTGTTGGCAGCCACTGCCACTGCCAGTTTAGTGGACAGGTCCAGCGTGTTGACTAGATTCTGCTGCTGAAGCAGCTGTGTCTGGAAGTGGATGTAGTGGAGGTAGGGCTGGGGGATCACCAGGGAGGTGCTCCCCCCGTCGCTGGCACTGGATGCAGTGACTGCTGCTGACCCCGCAGAGGTGAAGGTCACACCGGGGGACTGGGATGTGACCCCTGCACAGGTGGTCTCTGCGGAGGATGTCTCTGCTGCTTCCTCCGCTGGGGACCTGGGGGGGGACACCGGTCCTTCCTGTGCTGGGGGAGAGTGGGTGATGTTGACGTCATTGCTGCCGTCATCTGCTACAACGTGTGTGGAAAGTGGAGGGTGTTCAGACTGATCCATGGCAGTGGGGTTACCGTGCCGACTGTGCCATGCATCATCAGCGTCCTTCAGAACAGGAGGTCAGGACGTGTGAGGATCTCTGTCAATGGCTCCAACTGACAGTGCTGCCCACGTCTCTCTTGTATGCAAATGTTCTGTCGACAGTCACTCACATGCATCAGTATATGCTCCCTTTCACATAAATATGTACATAATAACGCTTTAATGAAGTGAGAAATACAGCACCTTTAAGCAGAGTCTGAGTGACCTTTAAAAGCAGAGCTGTGAATTTATAACTCTCTCCTTGTACTGACAAAAGCTAATACAACATCATCTACAATCCTGAATAATGATATCATTTACCATGATATGTTCTGATGTTTTTCTGTCCTTAATCTGTATTTGTACATTTACCCATACTTTTACCAAATATTGCATGTTTCTGATTAAAAGAAAAGAAAAAAAAAGGAGGAGGTTATATAATTATTTTAAACAAAACTTCACACTGTCTACTTCTGAAGGAATTCTCTAGCAGTGGGAAATGGCACTTCTTACATTTTCTAAAACAAAGCAGACACATTTAAAAAAAAAAAAAAAAATTATTATTATTACTACTACTACCTTTTTCTATATTATAATTATTATTTATTTATTTATTTATGTAAGCTTATCTATTATCTATTCCCCCTTTTTTTTTCTTTTTTTCTCAAGGCCTGACTAAGCGCGTTGGGTTACGCTGCTTGGCAGATGTGGTGTAGCGTATATGGTTTTGTCTGAACGCAGTGACGTCTCCTTGAGCTACTGAAACTGAAACTGAAAGAGACAGGATGTTGACATAATAAGACTTACAAACAGTGCAATGTTTTTTTGTTTTTTTTTAGCCGTGTCCCCTCAGAAACTAGTGACTAAAGGCTGAGAGGTGAGAGTGAACCCCGTACCATGGATGACGGAGAGGTCCAGCACAGCAGGAGACAAAGCTCTGTGGCACAGGTACACCGTCACAAGGCTGCTGACATGGTGCGCAGAGTCGGGGAAGTGGTCCTCTGGACTGCAGCACGGCACACCACCGTCCAACTCGCAGTTCTGGCACGGCACACCCAGGGAAAGTCCAACCTGGGAAAATCTTACAGCATGGTACCAACAAAGTGGGAGTCAGCAGATCGCCAGCAGCAGTCAGAAGAACCCGGTGGCTTGTGACCTGTCAGACAGTATTTGGGACAGGTGCTGTGAAGGCGGGGTGGGGAAGGCCTGACAGGTGCTGTGAAGGTGGGGCGGGGGAGGGCTGACAGTGCTCTCATCATCAGGGTGCTGCTGTCATCCTGTTGTGGACATTGTCCTGTTTCCTGCACAAATAAAATTCCAGTGTGAGGTGAGAGAATGAAAAAGAGAGAGAGAGAAACAGAGAACAGTAGACAATGAGCCTGACGACAAAAGAACATGAAACAAGAGGCAAAGCCTTTGACCCACTTCTGTTTCGCGCTTTATCCAGTAGAAGAATCATGAGGAGAGAAAAAAAAAGTGATTAAAAAATTGTTAAAAAGTGTTCTATATTAAATATGATATATATATATATATATATACATACATATATAATAAACTTGGGAGAGGAAAAAAAAAAAAAAAAAGGGCATGCGAGCGGGATCGAACCATGCAAGTTCAGTTCCGATCCAAGCAGACTAATCCCCACTGCTGTGGCGCATCTGACGTCATTTGACTGAATATAATATTTAAAGTAATGTTGTTGCTTTCTTCTTCGTGCGATAAATAGACATCACTGTGCTGGATGTAATAACGCCGTTTAAATCATGTTTTTTTTGTGTTTTATCATATCTCAATCATTCTTTTATTTCGGCGGTGAAGGAGACGCTGCCATCGCTTCAAGCACATTGCAAAATATGGTCGATCTCTAGATCTGCACGTAGCCTACCAGTTTACAACAGGCTGACTAAGAAACGATCGGTTCAATTTTTCTTTTATGTTCATTCCAATTAATTCAGTGTCCACTTCAGGATATTTATATGCAGTAAACACATTGATGGAGTAGTTAGTATCACTGTATGTGTTCTGTTCAAATTTGTATTTCTTCCCTTTTAATTGTGAACAAGAAAAACGAAGTCATGTCTTCTCACTAAGCACAACCTACCTTCCAGCAAGTCAGTAGAATGCAGTTTTTAGAATTTTTGGATTTCAGAATTAACCTTAACAAAATAAAATGGTTAATGAAAAGGAAATACGTCTAAATTCGGGAGACTTACAATCTATTATTTGTATGACTGTGAAGATTTTTTGTCATACTATGTTTAAACCAAATTTGATATTGGCAGACTGAGTATTTCCTGAGAAAATGGCAATGTTAAAGTTTACCATGAACACACACACACACACAGATAACTGAACACTGGGTTAAAACACTGACTCACTTTGCTTACACAAGTGAGTAAAAAATTATAGAAAAAAAAACTATGATAGACAGATCGATTTTGTTTGTATGTTAATCTGTGATTTTAAAACTTTCTGAAAGTACACAAATGCAAAAAAAAATGATAAATTCTGACTTTTTCACACGCTAAGTCTTCAGGAGTGTTTCTCACAGCCTTTGTCGTTTGGTCCCAAAACTTCAACAGCAGAATCACCTGCATTCAGCATCAACAATCAGAAAAAAAAATGTCTGTAGCCTTCCATGCCCTGCTCCCATGCTTTTGATATGGATACTTGTACAGTGCCTATCCTCAATCTGAAACCAATCTCTTAAGTGATTTACAAAGCCTATCCTCAATCTGAAACCAACCTCTAAGTGATTTACAAAGCCTATCCTCAATCTGAAACCAACCTCTAAGTGATTTACAAAGCCTATCCTCAATCTGAAACCAACCTCTAAGTGATTTACAAAGCCTATCCTCAATCTGAAACCAACCTCTAAGTGATTTACAAAGCCTATCCTCAATCTGAAACCAACCTCTAAGTGATTTACAAAGCCTATCCTCAATCTGAAACCAACCTCTAAGTGATTTACAAAGCGTATCCTCAATCTGAAACCAACCTCTAAGTGATTTACAAAGCCTATCCTCAATCTGAAACCAACCTCTAAGTGATTTACAAAGCCTATCCTCAATCTGAAACCAACCTCTAATGATTTACAAAGCCTATCCTCAATCTGAAACCAACCTCTAAGTGATTTACAAAGCGTATCCTCAATCTGAAACCAACCTCTAAGTGATTTACAAAGCCTATCCTCAATCTGAAACCAACCTCTAAGTGATTTACAAAGCCTATCCTCAATCTGAAACCAACCTCTAAGTGATTTACAAAGCCTATCCTCAATCTGAAACCAACCTCTAAGTGATTTACAAAGCCTATCCTCAATCTGAAACCAACCTCTAAGTGATTTACAAAGCCTATCCTCAATCTGAAACCAACCTCTAAGCGATTTACAAAGCCTATCCTCAATCTGAAACCAACCTCTAAGTGATTTACAAACACTGCTGACTGTGGCTTCTCTTTCTCCTCCACTTCCACGGGGTGGGTTCCTGTCAATGTCTTTGGCATCGGCAAAATTATCACGAGTACCGTAGATGGAAGGATCCCATTCTCTGACCACCTGTGAACAGGTGTTGGAAGGATTGCCACCTTACCGTCATGTGGGGGCTAGCATGCCTCAGGGACCCCTAGAGCTATGCTGGCGGGAGCTTATGCTCTTGTTAGGACCACCCAGTCCAGACATGTGGAAGGGTAGAGCCTGGTGAAAGCATGATTCACTGGTCCTCCAGGGTGGGCGCTGGGCACAGGGTTAACAACCCTGTCCCATAAAAAAAAAAGAAGTTTTGTTGCCAAAACATCAACAGAAAGTTCTGCTGTTGCCCTGCAGGATAAGAGGGCATAACATGCAGTAATGAAGTCTGCTGGAGGGACATTGCGGTGTCTTCACCCCAGCAATGACATTCTGTCTGGATCTGGGACCAAGCAATTATTGCCATCATAGAGGGCTTCATAAACAACATCCTGTGCATGCTGAATGGGAACAGGCACTTCAGAACACCACCACAGTGACTCAGCAGTACAGCAGGGTTTGTGTCCTCATGATGCCCAACCATCCTCAGCTCCCAGCTGGCACCAGGACTGTGACAGACCAACCTGGAGGTGGCCTTGTATGGGGGGACTCAGGATCAGAAGCCTTGGAGTAATCCCAAACTGTGCAGATGATGGAGCAGCACAACCCCTCTGCCCCACCCCAAAAAACGGATATATATATATATATATATATTTTTTTTTTTTTTTAAATGGGTGGCACTGCATTTGATGGTGCACTGATTTGGGGCAGTGCACAAAATTTCACAGAGAAATTTATTGTGACAAGAACTCATTTTTGGATCACATGTGTGTTTAAATATGTGAGTCTATGTAATAACCCATTGTTTCATATGTGTGTGTGTGTGTGTGTGTGTCCTTGGTAAACTTCAACAAATTTGTTTTCCATTGAAATTCTTCATCAGTACTGGATATGGATTAAAGATAGTGACATAAAAATTCTTCTCCTTCCTTCATCATTTCATACAGTGGGCACTGTTTCTGCACTGAGGAAAGGCACCCCCCAGAGGGCCTGACACACTGAGTGCACACCATGGATACCCTGGGTTACCCAATCTCCCTTCACTTTTACAATCCTCTCGTCTCACACAGATCCGCCAATAACATTTAAGTTAGGACCGGGCACACCATTTCACCAGAAAGCACACACATCCGGTAGATCTGTAAAAAATCAAAGAATTGTGTGCAGCAGCTTTGTCTGCATCAATCTAAGTCACCCACAAAACTACACTGTATCAACAAATCAATGCACACATGCCTGAGCATACGTGCACACACACACACACACATGCAGACAAAACCACATAGCCATCCAATCCGGCACATACTGCACACTCTACTGCACATGCATACCAAATGGTGGGTGCAATGCTTCAGTGAGCAAGCGTTGACAAAAGGCCCCACACTGCAGGCAGGAAGAAGAGAAAGGGGACCGGGGAAGAACGCACACAGTGACACGCAGTGACACACACCAACCAAACCCCAAACCACCTCTAACGGAAAGATGATCTGTATGTTTTGTTTAGAGTATATAAGCTTAAAAAATAGTTCTATGTTAATTCTTTAATTCTCTCTACTGACAATCATAGTTCTCCCATGTGGAAAAACTTGAGACAAGTACAGGCTAAAAAATGAAAAACAAAACAAATTTATAAGAAACACACACACACACACACACAGAGTTTGCGTTTTTTTCCCCTGTATCTATCAGTCTGTGTGTGTGTGTGTGTGTGTGTGTGTGTGTGTGTGTGTGTGTGTGCGTGTGTGTGTGTGTGCATGCGCGTGTGTGTATGCATGTTTAAATAAACTTATACTTTCTGCACTAAAAGCACAACCAGTAATAATTAAACGGAATCAGAATCATAGTTTTGTAGTCTGCCCAAAAAAAATTTTTTTTTTTAATAACAACCAGCGCCTATACAATGATAGCTGGAAAAAAAAAAGGAAGAAAATTGCCAAGAATGACACAACTATAAAGACAAGCAAAACAGAAAACAAAAAACATTATCATCAAAAAGATCAAAACAAACAACAACAAAAATAAAAGAGGCAATCAAATGTTGCCTTGGGAAACCCCAGCAGTGAACTGTCTGCACCAACAAAGCTTCCTGTTCACTGGGCACGGCGTCATGTTCACTGACGCAGAACACAAACCCTCAACACTCCACCGTTGTGTCTAGCGCCTCAATCTCACTTCTGAATTCCTTACCCACGACACTGAACAAGATGGGGATAAACATTTCACGACCCAATCGCCCACAGCAATTCACCAACAGAACCTCTTCATACACTTGGGGGGACACAAACGATTTGCATGTTGTGCAGGCAGGCCTGAGAAAAGGAGAGAGGTTGTTATTGCGTGTGCCCGTCACATATCACTGACTCTTGCTACCATCACCCCCCCCGAAACAGTTCTGCCTGGGCGGCTCTGAATGAAAGTCATTACCTGTCGTCAGAGCTGCTCCACCTCACTGTGACCTCCTCTCTAATTCTCATGCAGTTGACGGCGGCACTGGCTGCACAATGGGAGACATGGAGACATGGGGTGGGGGTTGGGGGGGGGGGGTGAAGCTGGGGCTATATCGTTCTCTGTGTATCTCTCTGTCCCAATCACAATGGGTGAGCTTCAGCCGTCAACCTTCTTTCCTCGCTTCTTCACAAAACAGCGAGCGGAGGGGCGGTCAGCCATACTTCTTTTGTTCCTTTCCTTTCATTATCATCACCAGCAAGATCAGTCATCAAATGGTCGGCACAACTCAGTACAGCAGACTTACGTGGACTGGAGCGGAACTGTAGTGTGGTGCATTGTACACAACTGTCTGGTGCATTGTACACAACTGTATGGTAAACAACTTCTGGTTCATTGTACACAACTGTATGGTGCATTGTACACAACTGTACGGTGCAGCATATACAACTGTCTGGTGCATTGTACACAACTGTACTATGTATTGTACACAACTGTATGGTGCATTGTGCACAACTGTACTATGTATTGTACACAACTGTATGGTGCATTGTTCACAACTGTCTGGTGCATTGTACACAACTGTCTGGTGCATTGTACACAACTGTCTGGTGCATTGTACACAACTGTACAACTGTCTGGTGCATTGTACACAACTGTCTGGTGCATTGTACACAACTGTACAACTGTCTGGTGCATTGTACACAACTGTACAACTGTCTGGAGCATTGTACACAACTGTCTGGTGCATTGTACACAACTGTACAACTGTCTGGTGCATTGTACACAACTGTCTGGTGCATTGTACACAACTGTACTATGTATTGTAAACAACTGTCTAGTGCATTGTACACAACTGTACTATGTATTGTAAACAACTGTCTAGTGCATTGTAAACAACTGTACTATGTATTGTACACAACTGTCTGGTGCATTGTACACAACTGTACGGTGTACACAACTGTACGATGCAGCATATACAACTGTATGGTGCATTGTACACAACTGTATGGTGCATTGTACACAACTGTATGGTGCACTGTATACAACTGTATGGTGCATTGTACACAACTGTATGGTGTATTGTACACAACTGTACGATGCAGCATATATAACTGTATGGTGCATTGTACACAACTGTATGGTGCATTGTACACAACTGTATGGTGCACTGTATACAACTGTATGGTGCATTGTACAGAAGTGTATAGTGCATTGTACACAATTGTATGGTGCAGCATATACAACTGTTCAGTGCATTGTACACAACTGTATGGTGTATTGTACACAACTGTACGATGCAGCATATACAACTGTTCGGTGCATTGTACACAACTGTACAGTGCAGTATACACAACTGTACGGTGTGCATTGTACACAACTGTATGGTGCATTGTACACAACTGTATGGTGCATTGTACACAACTGTACGGTGCATTGTACACAAGTGTTCGGTGCAGTGGTGCAGTATTCACAACTGTACGGTGCAGTATACAGCGAACACAACTGCATGGTGCATTGTATATAACAGTATGGAGCAGTTCAGTATAATTATAGCTCAGTATGGTATGGAAAGGTGTGGTGTGGTGGTGGTGTATGGTATAGTGCTGTATGGTGTGGTATGGTAAGGTAAGGTAAGGTAAGGTAAGGTATGGTATGGTAAATAATAGTCAGGTATGGTCTGGTACACTACAGTAACTTTATGGTATGTTATGGTATGGTGGTAAGTTTATAGCATAGCATGATATAGCATGGTCTAGTAGAGTACAAGACACAAATTGATGTTATGGTATGGCATGGTAAGTTTATGGTGTGGCATGGTATGGTATGGTATGGTACGGTATGATATGGCATGGTAAGTTTATGGTATGGTATGGTAAGTTTATATGTTATGGTATGGCATGGTAAGTTTATGTATGGTCTGGTCTGGTATAGCAAGTTTATGGTCCAGTATGGTCTGATATGGTCTTGTCTAGTATATAGCAAGTTTATGGTCCAGTATGGTCTGATATGGTCTTGTCTAGTATTGCGAGATTATGATATGGTATGGTCTGGTATGGCATGGTACCATAAGTTTGAAATGGTATGGACGGGCGCAATAGCCGAGTGGTTAAAGCGTTGGACTGTCAATCTGAGTGTCCTGGGTTCGAATCACGGTGACGGCGCCTGGTGGGTAAAGGGTGATTTTTACGATCTCCCAGGTCAACATATGTGCAGACCTGCTAGTGCCTGAACCCCCTTCGTGTGTATATGCAAGCAGAAAATCAAATACGCACGTTAAAGATCCTGTAATCCATGTCAGCGTTCGGTGGGCTATGGAAACAAGAACATACCCAGCATGCACCCCCCGAAAACGGAGTATGGCTGCCTACATGGCGGGGTAAAAACGATCATACACGTAAAAGCCCACTCGTGTACATACGAGTGAACGCAGAAGAAGAAGAAGAAGAAGAAATGGTATGGTCTGGTACAGTAAATTAAGTTTATGTTAAAGTATGGTCTGGTACGGCATGGTACCATAAGTTTGAAATGGTATGGTCGGGTACAGTAAAGTAAGTTTATGGTAAGGTATAGTCTGGTACAATAAGTTTGTGGTCCGGTCTAGTCTAGTCTGGCATAGTGCATTAAGTTTATTGTATCATCTGGTCTGGTACGATGAGTTTATAGAATGGTACACTAAGTTTATGGTCTGGTCTGGACTGATCTGGTACAGTAAGTGTATGGTATGATTTGGCCTGGTCTTGTCTGGCACGGTAAGTTTATGGTATGATCTGGCCTGGTCTGGTAAGTTTATGGTATGATTATGGTAGGTTTATGGTCTGGTCTAGTATGGTAAGATTGAGACTGTCTCTTCAGGTACAGTAAGTTTACGGCATGGTATGGTCTGGTATGGTCTGTAAAGTTTACAGTTTGGTGTGGCACAGAACACTGTACAGCACTACACATCAAGGCACAATACAGTGACATCAAACATAGCACAGAACACTGTGCAGCACTACACATCAAGGCACAATACAGTGACATCAAACATATAAAGACAGACAGACATAGCCACATGGTCATCAACTGACTGCATCAAACATACAGATAACAAGACAGACAGACAGACATAGCCACATGGTCATCAACTGACTGCATCAAACATACAGATAACAAGACAGACAGACAGACATAGCCACATGGTCATCAACTGACTGCATCAAACATATAAAGACAGACAGACAGACATAGCCACATGGTCATCAACTGACTGCATCAAACATATAAAGACAGACAGACAGACATAGCCACATGGTCATCAACTGACTGCATCAAACATACAGATAATAAGACAGACAGACAGACAGACAGACATAGCCACATGGTCATCAACTGACTGCATCAAACATACAGATAACAAGACAGACAGACAGACATAAGCATGAAGTAATCTACTGACAACATAAAACATACGAATAAAAACAGACAGAAATAACCATAGGTTCATTGACTGAAATCAAACGGGTATACAGGTAAAGACAGACAGACAGACAGACAGACATTACCACAGGGTTGTCAACTAACAAAATCAAACAAACAGATGAAGACAGGCAGACAACTGAAAAAAAAAAGGGGGCTCAAATAACCAAATTTTTCCTTCTCTCTTTTCATCATTATTTCCAATTCTTTTTTCTTACTCTCTCTTTTCTTTTTCCTTTTTTCATTAACTTTCAAACTGTAATTAATAATGACAGTGAGAAAGAGAAAAATATACTTGAAATACACGCCGAAGGTGTAGTTCTCTTAGTAAATGAGCATATATATATATCTTTATATATAAATGTGTGCCTCTATATTTGCACGTACACATGTGAACTTTTATGTCTGCAAATTATGCATGCATGTGTGTATCTGAGCTGCATGTCTATGGGTACATGTACATGTACATGTGTGTGAGTGTGAGCGCACGCATGCGCGCGTGTGTGTGAGAGAAAGAGAAAGAGAGAGAGAGAGAGAGAGAGAGAGATCATGTTTTCAGGTGAGTCTGTGTGTGCATACATTTTGTACAACAAGAATCTATGTGTGAGCATGTATGAAGGGATGGGGGAAACTGTGCACTTCAGCAGGTGACTGCACAGGTGTGCGTGTGTGTGTGTGTGTGTGTGTGTGTAACAGGAACCTAAATATTTGTGCCAGCCCCAAACAGCAGCCGGCTGACTGACCTGGCAGCAGGTAAGTGACCTGGCAGCAGATTGTCTGGCTCAACAGGGAGAGAGTTGCTGGGCACGACCACCGACCCCACATCAAAATGCTCTGACGTGTGGATGTGTGGGGGTGAAGTGCTGCTAGTCACTGAAGGCTGCAGCACGGGAATTTGAATAATTTGAATTTGAATCCTGAGAATATTCAGATTAACAACCAGCTCCTCATATGATGCATGATCTTATGTACACATTTATGCATGCATGGATGCAGGGCAGTGCAGTGCAGTGCAGTGCAGTGCAGTGCAGTGTGTGTGTGTGTGTGTGTGTGTGTGTGTGTGTGGTGTGGTGTGGTGTGGTGTGGTGTGGTGTGGTGTGTGTGTGTGTGTGTGTGTGACAGACAGACAGACAGAGACAAAGACAGATAGTCTATGTCCTTCAATGTCTGTTCACTTTAAGTCATGTTAGACAAACAATTTGACTGTTTCCCTATTTCAGGCCAGGTAAAACACACACAAACACAGACACAGACACACACACACATATATATACACACCTCTGATGTGACACTCATGCATTATATGAGATGGTCATGCAATATATGATAAATGAGACAGTCCTGCATTATATGATAATGAGACAATCCTGCATTATATAATTAGACAGTTATGTGTTATATGATCAGTCATGCATCATATGATGTGACAGTTATGCACTGTATGAGATGGTCATGCATTATATATATAATTATATATATATATAATGAGACAGTTGGTCATTACATAATGAGACAGTCATGCATTACATAATTAGTCATGCATTACATAATGAGACAGTCATGCATTACATAATGAGACAGTCATGCATTACATAATGAGACAGTCATGTATTACATGATGAGACAGTCATGTATTACATAATGAGACAGTCATGCATTACATAATGAGACAGTCATGCATTACATGAGACAGTCGTGCATTACATAATGAGACAGTCATGCATTACATAATGAGACAGTCATGCATTATATGATGAGACAGTCATGTATTACATGATGAGACGGTCAAGCATTGTATAATGTGATAGTCAAGCATTATATGAGACGGTAAAACATGACAGTGAGATGGTCAAACATTATATGAGGTCATGCATTACAAAATGGAATGATTATGCCTTCCAAATTGCAATACATACGGTATGGTACGTTCTGGCAGACGGGCGCAATAGCCGAGTGGTTAAAGCGTTGGACTGTCAATCTGAGGGTCCCGGGTTCGAATCACGGTGACGGCGCCTGGTGGGTAAAGGGTGGAGATTTTTACGATCTCCCAGGTCAACGTATGTGCAGACCTGCTAGTGCCTGAACCCCCTTCGTGTGTATATGCAAGCAGAAGATCAAATACGCACGTTAAAGATCCTGTAATCCATGTCAGCATTCGGTGGGTTATGGAAACAAGAAAATACCCAGCATGCACACCCCCGAAAACGGAGTATGGCTGCCTACATGGCGGGGTAAAAACGGTCATACACGTAAAAGCCCACTCGTGTGCATACGAGTGAACGCAGAAGAAGAAGAAGAAGGTATGATATGATACAGTAACTTATTGTAAGGAAAGGTATGGTATAGTATGTTATGGTAAGTTTATGACATGGTGACTCATTATATGACATGGTATGACAGTGATGTAATGTATGATAGTGAGGCATAATGTGACATAGTCATGCAAAATACGACACTGACAAACATGCAACACAGCATACGAAAACACAGCAAAAGTCGCAGCCTGCTATTCTTAGCTACACACGAAAACATGTCATTAGGGTCTCATCTTTGGTAAATATTTTAGCATGAAACTTCCTGAAACTGTAATATTTCTAATGTTTACAGGTGCATGCACTGTTGGTACTGCTGTACACATTTGTCACTGAAGTTGCAAATTTCAGTGCATATGACTGCACGTTTTCTGATATTATATCAGTTGATTATGTGGCAATACACTTCATGACTGCAGTTAGAAAATGTTATTTTGATCTGGGACCTAAAGCCAAAGCTAAAAAAAAAAAAAAAAAAAAAATCAGCATTACAGGAAATATTTGTTGTTCAAATACGAATGCAGCCTTTCTCTCTTTTGAACATTCATTGTCACCGTTGACAGCTCTCTCAAGGCATGACATCAATCTTCCACTCGCCATTCTTGACTTCATTTGTGTACATTGAGAAAATATAAATATTCCAGTGCTTTTTTTTTTTTTTTTTTCGAAAAGAGTTTACTTAATGCTGAAGCTTTTGACACCACATACATGTTCAAGATAATTCTTGTTCTAAAGTTACAAGCAGGCAAATGTATGGGGTTTTTATTATGAGCCAATTTCTCCATTTGTTCTTTTCAGACACACCAACTTTTGACCTGTTGACGTCAGGTGACATCCTACAAGAGTGTTGCTATAGTGCCTATAGGACGTCCACTGATGTCCTGCATATGTTCCGATTTTTCCTTCTTTGGATTTTGGTTCAGTTCACATAAACCGACTCTGAGCAGTTAGTTTGGTGTGTCTGGATTATAAAAATACTACTTAGATGAACATACATCAGGTAGAAGACCCCTTTCTACTCGATAATGATTTGCTAACTGGACCACGTGAAACGCATGTGGGAAGGGAGTTGCATCATATGCAAAAATAGGCCTTGAAAACTTTTTTTTTTTTTTTTTTGCTGCCCCAACATCTGTACCGTTTCAGTGGCATTACTCCCACACCGCTCATTTAGATTCCCCCATACACGTCCACACCCAGGTTCGTCCATCGCAGTTCCAGCGTCGGCAGTCCACAGGGAACCATCGATGTTAGGTCGCCAGGAGGCCACACACCAGAGGAGACCCTGCACTGCTGCTGAGTCACTTCGGTGGTGTTCAGTGGTGCCTGTTCTGTTTTTTAACATACTTAGGACACCACCTACTAAGCCCCCTACAAACAGGACTTGAAAACTTCATCCAGTAAAGGGACTGGTCCCAGTTAGCGGATTTACACAATTCTGAAAGCTGTCCTCGTGATTATGGACAGGTAAAGTGATGGAGAATGATCTCTCTTGTCTGATGATTGGTTTTTTGACACAAAGGTGAATGACAACAACAGTGATGAAAGTGACAGCCCATTTGACGGTAATTCAGTCCGTTTCTCCAATCTGACAGTGTTTCTGAGGAAGTGACTATGACTGACAGAATACCTGCAGCGAGAGCCTTGGAAGAGGGGGAGGAGAGGGAGAGGAGTGATGTATGACAACAGGCCGAATTCCAGCCAGAGGGTGTGGAAGTGAGTGTGGCAGGGCGTGGCAGTAGGACATCAGTGAATCATCATTTCAATGCATACCGCCGAAAATAGACAATGGCAATGCCCCACAATTTTCATGAAAAGCAGGGTTGATTGTGCACTGGACATGAAACACATGCTTCTTGTTTTTAACGCTTGTTGTCGCTGAATCTGATGGTTTACTTTTTTGATGAGGAAGCACACCGGATGTACAACACTTTAATTGGCCCGCATGCAACTTGGAGGGAGTGAATGTCATCAAAGAACTTCACCCTCTGACTGGGAAAAGCTCTTAGGTGTCAAAAAGCTTGCCTGCTCAGTTTCTGAGAATGTGACTGACATTTTATATTGACTATACCCATGAGCGGGTGCTTACGGAATGGAGGTCTGCACAGATAAATCCAAAACCATGGTAAACAGCGTGAACATGGCCCATGCCACTATTTTTATGAACGGAGAACAACTGGAAGATGTCGGGAACTTCAAATATCTGGGAGCAACCCTGACAAAAGATGGAAGCAGCAAAGCAGAAATAAGAATTCGCATTGGCATAGCCACTGCAACCATGACCAAACTGAACAGAGTGTGGAAAAGTAACATCCGATTCTCCACAAAATTCAAACTCTACAAAGCCCTGGTGGTCTCCATTGTACTGTATGGTTGTGAGGCATGGACACTGACGGCTGAAACTGAAAGGAAGATCCAGGCTTTCGAGAACAAATGCCTGAGGAAGCTCCTTCAAATTCCCTGGATCGAGTACAGGACCAATGAACATGTACGGAGCAGAATTGAGAACCTTGCTGGACCTCAGGAACCTCTCCTTTCAACTGTGAAGAGACGCAAGCTGATATGGTTTGGACACAACACTCGACACACCAGCTTGTCCAAAACAATCATGCAGGCCATCAAGGGCGGGAGAAGAAGAGGAAGACAGTGGAAGAACTGGCATGAGAACATCAAACAATGGACTGGACTCCACACACGTGAGCTGCTGCCGGCGGCTGCCGACAGAGACAGATGGAGAAGGGAGGTTGCGTCTGCGGTCCGAATGCTTCCCCCAACGACTACTTTGTAGTTATGGGCCTGAGGTGAGGGTGAGGTGAGGTGATACCCATGTTTGTCACTGTTGGGACAGCGATTCACTTACATGTCTACACGAGTTGTGATTTGTTTTAATTTCTTCTACAGGTATAATCTGACAATAGACATGCTATGTCTAGCTGTATTTTATTTGATTTCTGTATGAATGCCATTCAGTGGAGGTGGAGATTACATTTTTGTTGCACAAAAATTATTATCTTGAGTTTAAATGGCTAATCAGTTATCTACAATCAAACTAATAGGGAAAAAGCCAAGATTCAAAATCTACATTCATTTTCCTCCACAAAAATGTCTACTTTATTTCTGCACCTCCCATAGTTTTTGTACTAGAATTAGAAAAAAATTATAACCCCCCAATCTTCAAAATTCCCTGGTAAGGGGAGAGCACTTTTTTTTTTGACTCACTTGTGTAAACAAAGTGAATCTATGTTTTAACCCGGTGTTCGGTTGTCTGTGTGTGTGTGTGTGTGTGTCTGTGGTAAACTTTAACATTGACATTTTCTCTGCAAATATTTTGTCAGTTGACACCAAATTAGGCATAAAGATAGGAAAAATTCAGTTCTTTCCAGTCATCTTGTTTAAAACAATATTGCACCTCTGGGATGGGCACAAAAAAAAAAAAAGATAATGAAGCCTAATTATATGCAAACTGCAATTACTGTTATATTTATATTTTTTGTATTCTCTAAACTTGGCAATTTGATCTGATATTCTGACCCAACAACAAGAGCTGTCATTATTATCATTTTTTGTTCAAACAGGAACTTCTTTTGCTAAGCATGGAAATTTTATTTATTTTGCAAACGTTTTGGTGCAGATAGTAAAAAAGGGAAATTACTCTAATTAATGCCAGGGGACTTAATTTGCTTTAAACTGATCTTTCTCATCTTAAACATTACATTTTGAAATTATACTCAATACATAAAAAGCTTGCGTGTTTTACTCTCAGTCACAAGTGAGTCTTGAAGGCCTTGCCTCTCTTGTTTTTTTTTTTTAAATACAAAATTCTCTGACACTCAACTGGTTAAAAGAATACAGAAGGAAAAAAGGAGACAGAACACTTCTGTTGTTTTTATCTGAATGTTCATCTGTAACTTTTAAACATTCTGAAAGTACATAACTGTCAAAAATGATAATTTCCAACTTTAGCTGGGTTTTCGCTGTGTTAGAAGTGTTTGTGGGTGTTTTGATTAGTGTGTGTGTGTGTGTGTGTGTGTTACGAAGTGGGGGACTGTGGACTGCTGTGGGGTCAGTGCATGTTGATGTGAAGCATACTATGTTCCTGTGAATCTGCAAGAGCAGTGGACACTGCTGCCAATGTCCATATATATGCATGTAACTGAAATGTAGTAGCCATGTAAGGAAACTGGCAGGAATGTGTGCATATCATTGTGCGTGCGTGCGTGTGTGTGTGCGTGCATGCGTGCGTGTGCGTGTGTGATTAGCTAAGCTGACAAAAAATGTGTGTGCATGCATGACCTTGGTGCAGCCAACAACAATGAAGAATGAAGGAAGCAGGGGAGGAGGAGGAGGAGGAGGGGAAAGAGAGCGGGAAAGAGAGAGAGAAGGGTGAAGGCAGACAGACAGTCAGTCAGCCAGAGACAAAGCGACAATGGAGGGAGAGAAGAGATGGACAAAGCGACAATGGAGGGAGAGAAGAGATGGGCAAAGCAGCAATACAGGGAGAGAAGAGATGGGCAAAGCGACAATGGAGGGAGAGAAGAGATGGACAAAGCGACAATGGAGGGAGAGAAGAGATGGACAAAGCGACAATGGAGGGAGAGAAGAGATGGACAAAGCGACAATGGAGGGAGAGAAGAGATGGACAAAGCGACAATGGAGGGAGAGAAGAGATGGACAAAGTGACAAAGCGACAATGGAGGGAGAGAAGACATGGGCAAAGCGACAATGGAGGGAGAGAAGAGATGGACAAAGTGACAAAGCGACAATAGAGTGAGAGAAGAGATGGGCAAAGCAGCAATGGAGGGAGAGAAGAGATGGGCAAAGCGACAATGGAGGGAGAGAAGAGATGGGCAAAGCAACAATGGAGGGAGAGAAGAGATGGGCAAAGCGACAATGGAGGGAGAGAAGAGATGGGCAAAGCGACAATGGAGGGAGAGAAGAGATGGGCAAAGCGACAATGGAAGGAGAGAAGAGATGGGCAAAGCGACAATGGAGGGAGAGAAGAGATGGGCAAAGCGACAATGGAAGGAGAGAAGAGATGGGCAAAGCAGCAATGGAGGGAGAGAAGAGATGGGCAAAGCGACAATGGAGGGAGAGAAGAGATGGGCAAAGCGACAATGGAGGGAGAGAAGAGATGGACAAAGCAGCAATGGAGGGAGAGAAGAGATGGACAAAGCAGCAATGGAGGGAGAGAAGAGATGGACAAAGCAGCAATGGAGGGAGAGAAGAGATGGGCAAAGCGACAATGGAGGGAGAGAAGAGATGGACAAAGCGACAATGGAGGGAGAGAAGAGATGGGCAAAGCGACAACGGAGGGAGAGAAGAGATGGGCAAAGCGACAATGGAAGGAGAGAAGAGATGGACAAAGTGACAATGGAGGGAGAGAAGAGATGGACATAGCAGCAATGGAGGGAGAGAAGAGATGGACAAAGCAGCAATGGAGGGAGAGAAGAGATGGGCAAAGCAGCAATGGAGGGAGAGAAGAGATGGACAAAGCAACAATGGAGGGAGAGAAGAGATGGGCAAAGCGACAACGGAGGGAGAGAAGAGATGGGCAAAGCGACAATGGAGGGAGAGAAGAGATGGACAAAGCGACAATGGAGGGAGAGAAGAGATGGACAAAGCGACAATGGAGGGAGAGAAGAGATGGACAAAGCGACAATGGAGGGAGAGAAGAGATGGGCAAAGCGACAATGGAGGGAGAAAAGAGATGGGCAAAGCGACAATGGAGGGAGAGAAGAGATGGATGGGCAAATGGGCAATGTGACAATGGAGGGAGAAAAGAGATGGGCAAATGGGCAAAGCGGCTATGGAGGGAGAAAAGAGATGGGCAAATGGGCAAAGCGGCTATGGAGGGAGAGAAGAGATGGGCAAATGGGCAAAGTGACAATGGAGGGAGAGAAGAGATGGACAAAGCGACAACGGAGGGAGAGAAGAGATGGACAAAGCGACAATGGAGGGAGAGAAGAGATGGACAAAGCGACAATGGAGGGAGAGAAGAGATGGACAAAGCGACAATGGTGGAAACTGGGACAAAGACAAAGGGGTGAACTGATAACCCAATGACAGACAGACAGAAACAGATATCCGACGTTAAAGTATTCCTTATAAACACGACAGCAGTCAAACATTTGTGAGCCAAACATCTATCAGATGACAGAGAAACACATTTCTTAGAGAAAAACAAAATGAAAAAAAAAAAGTACACTCTTTATAGATACACCACTGCAAGCCAATGCTCCTCGTGTTTTCCACTGGCAACTACAATGGTCAATAAAAGGTAGAAACAAACCAAGGTCTTACACAAATAAGAAAAAAAAAACACCTAAAAAGTAAATTTTCTTGAAACAAACAAGCACTCACCAAGCCACCAGTGTGACTGAATTTGCTGAGAACTGCTACAAACTTCCTAAAGAGGGGCTGAAACCGTCCTTTGGAACAGCCAACCTCTTGTGAGGAAAACATATATTCAAGCACAGTCCAATGTGATTCACCACACTGCGGAACCAGTCATGCATGGGTGCATTCAAACGTAATTCAGCGTACACCTGAACTGATCATGTAAGAGTCACAGTTGACAGAATTTCACAGGGAAAAGACCAGATGACATGCAAGGTCTCAGCCATGACAAAACCAGACGGATGTGTGCAAAGGATGTATGCTGGCTGACAAATTAGTGAGTATGGGGGATGTGGACAATGGGTATGGACACAGAGAGACAGAGACAGAGAGAGAGAGAGAGAGAGAGAGAGAGAGACAAAAAACTATGAGAGAGACAGAGAGGGAATGAGGGAGGGAGGGAAAAGGTGAGAGGGGAAGAGAAGGAAGAGAGGAGATTGGGAGAAGGGTGTCATCCTGATTCGCCTATTTCCGATTCACCTATCACTAAATTGAAGATCCTGTTTCACCTATTCCTAGTTCGCCTATGTTCTCTTTTGCTATGTGCATGTGCACGTGCATTCGCAAGTCTGTGTGTTAAAAAAAATTTTTTTTTAAAAGCAAGAAAAAAAAGCTCAATTTCTCCACTGCTAGCCTGGTCTCCTGCATTTTATCCTAAACTGAACTGTATCATAGTTGCTCAGAGGTTGCTGCCATGAAAGCACTTATTATGCCCGGTCTCAAGACCCACAGAATATTACATGTACCCACACAAGTTGACAGAAGTATCTGTGCACAAACATTAGTGTGTATATCTGTAAGTATATTTTTGTGTATGTGTGTGTGTGTGTGAGAAAGAGAGAGACAGACACAGACAGACAGAGAGAGAGAAAGCGACGGAGTAGGTGAAGTCAGACTGGTGGGTAGGCAAATGGGACAAAGAATTGAACACTCAAGAGGCCACTGTGGGTGGTGTGGCATGATCAAAGAGTAGGCAAACCAGGAAGAGGTGAATCAGACCCGCACCTGGCGCAATAGCCGAGTGGTTAAAGCGTTGGACTGTCAATCTGAGGGTTCCGGGTTTGAATCACGGTGACGGCGCCTGGTGGGTAAAGGGTGGAGATTTTTACGATCTCCCTGGTCAACATATGTGCAGACCTGCTAGTGCCTGAACCCCCTTCGTGTGTATATGCAAGCAGAAGATCAAATACGCACGTCAAAGATCCTGTAATCCATGTCTGCATTCGGTGGGTTATGGAAACAAGAACATACCCAGCATGCACACCCCCGAAAACGGAGTATGGCTGCCTACATGGCGGGGTAAAAACGGTCATACACGTAAAAGCCCACTCGTGTGCATACGAGTGACTGCAGAAGAAGAAGAAGAAGAAGACCCGCACCGGGAGAAGGGGTAAGAGGCAGAGGTGGGTGGGGGAATGCTGTGCAGGACTGCTTCCTTGCGCCTTTATTCTGTTGTATGTTCTTGCTTATCTATTATTTATTCACCTTTTTTTTTTTCCCCTCAAGGCCTGACTAAGCGCGTTGGGTTACGCTGCTGGTCAGGCATCTGCTTGGCAGATGTGGTGTAGCGTATATGGATTTGTCCGAACGCAGTGACGCCTCCTTGAGCTACTGAAACTGAAACTGTTCTGACATATCTACAATGCTCCACACACACATACATACTGCACAAACTGCTACGCATGATATAAGATATATATATATATATATATATATATATATATATATACACACACACACACTGCATAAACTGCTACGCATTATATAATTGTGTGTGTGTGTGTGTGTGTGTGTGTGTGTGAGAGAGAGATTATCAAAACTGCTGTAAATTCTGGGGAAGATGAAAGTTTGCAAAGCAAAAGGCAGCAGTCAGGACTCTTCATGCCTGACCAGCCTGTTGGATGCAAGTGTAAGTGAGGCATCTCACACATTTCTTCCAAGCCCAATCCCTTAGTTTTTAACATCCCCTAAAAGGATCGTAAAGGATTCAGATTCTATATCTGTTTGTGTACATACAAGAACACAACAGCCACATAATAATAATAATAATAATAATAATAATAAAGGTATTTATATAGCGCTGAATCTTGTGCAGAGACAAATCAAAGCGCTTTCGCACCAGTCATTCACACGCATGCATAACTCTAAAACTGGAGAAACTGAAGACAAGGGAGAGGCAGGGAAGGGAGGCTATTTTGGGAAGAGGTGGGTTTTAAGGCCAGAGTTTACAGAGCTGAGTGTGGAGACTTGACGAAGCGAAAGAGGTAGTTCATTCCAACTGCAAGGTCCAGAGACAGAGAAAGAATGGCGGCCAACAGTCGAGTGTTTGAATCTGGGTATGCGTAAACTGAGTGGATCTGATGCTGATCGCAGTGAGCGAGATGGAGTGTAGAAGTGAAGGCAGCCGCAGAGATAGGAAGGGGCAGATTTGTGAATACATTTATAACATAGAGTACTGATCTTGTACTTTATTCTGTGTGAGATATTTCTTAAATGCTCCTGTTTGGTTTACAGACCAGTTTTTATGTCTTCTTTGTTGTCAGTTTCAGTTTCAAGGTGTCAAAACATCAAGACATATGGACTGATCATTATACACTATACATCTGCTGTAGTAATAATAAAAAAGAAGCATATTCCTGATTGACATAAAAGCCTAACATGCTTAAAAACCTACCCTTGGATTGTATAAAATATTAACATTAAAGACTTGAAATACATAAATAATTACATTAAAATATAGAAGAATGAAAGATACTTAGAATGTAAACCACTGAAACCAGAAAACACACACACACACACACTGTAACAAACACACACAGTGGAGTGATGGCCTAGAGGTAACGCGTCCGCCTAGGAAGTGAGAGAATCTGAGTGCGCTGGTTCGAATCACGGCTCAGCCCGCCGATATTTTCTCCCCCTCCACTAGACCTTGAGTGCTGGTCTGGACGCTAGTCATTCGGATGAGACGATAAACCGAGGTCCTGTGTGCAGCATGCACTTAGCGCACGTAAAAGAACCCACGGCAACAAAAGGGTTGTTCCTGGCAAAATTCTGTAGAAAAATCCACTTCGGTAGGAAAAACAAATAAAACTGCACGCAGGAAAAAATACAAAAAAATGGGTGGCGCTGTAGTGTAGCAACGCGCTCTCCCTGGGGAGAGCAGCCTGAATTTCACACACGGAAATCTGTTGTGGTAAAAAGAGAAATACAAATACAAATACATGCGCGTGCGCGCGCTCACACACACACATACACACTTGTCACACATAATGCACACATCACATTACTTATGTTCACTAATTTTCAGAACTTTGTATTTTCTACATAGAATTAAAAAAAAACAAAAAAAAAACCAACCCAACAAACTGGGATGAGAGATGTAGGGACTGAATCTCCCTGGGGTCAAACTACAGGGGTGGCATTTCAAACACAGCGCCTGTCTCTATGGTGAAGGGATTTCTTCAGGTGTATCAGGTCAGCCAAGCCTGATACCAGAACAAAACTGCCTCCAAAACAGGTCAGACCCAGCCCCACTCAGCTGCCATATCTAGGTTGCCCGGAAACCATTACCTGTAATCCCACAGGACCTGTACTCACTCTCTTACAACACATCCTGCCCCCTCCAGTCCACTGGTCATAGTGATTGTCGACAAATTGACATAGAGAGAGAGACAGAGAGAGATAGGGGGGTGTCAGAGAGAGGGAGAGAAAGAAGACAGAGAAACTGAAAGATCCGGCACTAAGATAGAACAGAAAGGGAAGGTAACAAAGAGAGAGAGAGAGAGAGAGAGAGAGAGAGAGAGAGAACAAACTAATGAACGAACGAAAACGTTTTAATGAACATCAGCCAGGACGGGAGCGGATGGGGCGAATGAGGTTAAAGCAATCAACAAATGTATCTAACATGTAGTTTTCATTACACATCTACAATACAAGTCATGTTCTTCCTCCAGAGATATCTTCCATCACATGATTAAAAAAAAAAAAAAAAAAAAAAAAAAAAAAAAGCAGCAAACTTTGGCTACAGATAGGAATAACAATTCAAGCACTACATGTTATCAGTCAGACATTTTCTTTTCTTTACAGCATGAAAAATGCATCTGGAGACATGTATAATGTTTGTACCATTCCCCTTAAGGATAATGTTCAGTGAATCACCTGAACTCTGAAGGAATTTATTTATCCCTCAGATCTCCATACACTGCACATTCAAAAAAGAAATGCCATCAATTTTCAATAAAAATGTTCATTCAACCAATAGTTTATGTCTCTCTCATTAAGGCTATGCCTAAACAGATTATCTAATGGCAATATGTTAAACCAAGCTTGTGTAAGTGCAACCTGGAGCATTGAGCATTCATTGTTAAGATATTTTTCCTTTTAACAAACATTTTTAAAGGTTTGATAATAAAATGACATTTACAACACAGCATTGTTAAAGGAGGATGAGAAGAGAGAGAGAGAGAGAGAGAGAGAGAGAGAGAGAGAGAGAGAGAGAGCGAGCAGAGAATAAACAGACTTTTCTATCAATGAAGATAGGGTACAAAACGTCATTCCACGTCCAAATATGCATGACAAAGAGGACAGAAAGACGGAAAGAGAGAAATAAAAGAAAGGACAAGAAACATCCACTGATAATGAGAGACACAGAGATAGAAACAGAGACAGAGAGAGACACATAGAGCTAGAGACACTGAGAGAGTCACACACACACACACACACACACACAGTGACAGACAGGCAGACTGAGACAGAGGCAGAGGCAGAGACAGAGAGAGACAGAGGGCTTTCTTTCTGCTTTACTCAGAATTTATCTTCTTCTTTTTATGCTTCATCGCCAAGTCACATTTTACATCTGTGTGTGTGTGTGTGTGTGTGTGTGTGTGTGTGTGTGTGTGTGTGTGTGTGACATTCTCACACACACACACACATATATATATAGATTTATGCAAGACATTGATCTGTATATTATCAGTAATTTTAATATGTGTCACATTAATACAATGTGTGGTACTTGGTAGTGTGATATTAAAATCAAATCATAACTCTCTCTCTTTCTCTCTCTGTCTCGTGGACACATGAACACACACACACACACACACACACATGAACAAACACACACACACAATAAACACAAACACACACACAAACAAACAACAACACAAAACAACACGTCTAATATCACTCAAAGTGAAAAGACGTTAAAGACAGAACACACGAATACACACACACACACACACACGCGCGCGCGCGCGCACGTTGTTTGAAGCAGTGCACACACACAGAGGGCCACACAGTAATGGGGAACAAAGCCGGATGAACACCGCCAGTCGTTGTGCAGCCGTCAGTCGGGTCGTTATCTTATCAGCCGTTGGCCGCTGTGACTGTGGGACACACTCCGGTACAGCTGACCTACCCCAACCCAGCGATAACACACACACACACACACGTTCCCTGTCCTCACGACCTGTCAGCTCACACACACACACACTGTGCCCACCCCACAACGCCTGCCATCACCACCACTCTGTCTGCCACGCAAACAACTCATTGCGGAACTACTAAAAAAAAAAAAAAAAAAAAAAAAAAGAGCCCGAATTATGCACAAACACACGTCCCCCTACACTTCAGCACAACACTGATTAAAAGACAAAAAAAAGAGGAAACTGCGCTGCACACACACACACACACACTCACATACACACTGGGGGTGGACAGGTACGCTCACTCACTAGTAAAGGCCAAGCCCAACCCAAGTTCACCTGGCGATAGTGAGCCCCCAAGTCCAACTCCCCTCAGTCCAAAAGTGCAATAACGCCCTTCCCCCAAGCAAACAAACCCCGCCATAAACTATGCCCTCAAGTCGACCATGACAGTTGTGAAGACTTTGGTCAACTACATGACTCGTGCTTTTCGCAGGCACGCTGTCGTAAATGGCTGCCACCATCTTCAGTAGAAACTGGATGTAGTTCTTGGGCAAACCGTTTCGAGTTCAGACCTGTACACTTCCTTACTAAACCATCATGTCCATTCTCCAATGTCCGCACATCAATTTTGACCTTTCCCTCATTGACTTCAATCAAAGTAACCTGCATCATCCACCTTGTCCATGTTCATCGTGTTGCCGGGTGGTGAAGTGGAGTGATGGCCTAGAGGTAACGCGTCCGCCTAGGAAGCGAGAGAATCTGAGGGCGCTGGTTCGAATCACGGCTCAGCCGCTGATATTTTCTCCCCCTCCATTAGACCTTGAGTGGTGGTCTGGACGCTAGTCATTCGGATGAGACGATAAACCGAGGTCCCGTGTGCAGCATGCATTTAGCGCACGTAAAAGAACCCACAGCAACAAAAGGGTTGTTCCTGGCAAAATTGTGCAGTGTAACATACAGCATCTACCATCCAACTCAGCATACAAAAAAGTCACCTTATTCCCAATAGCAAAAAACAAAATATCAGTATTTGGTGTCACTTTCCCAACTAATATCTGAAACATATAAAACATAAATACACCAAAACAGATGAATAGCAAGCATTTTGTTGAATCGGAACACAGTCAGTGAACAGATACCAAGGACATGTCATCACAAAGTCAGTGAAGTGATACCAAAGCCATGCGTCACAACTGTAAACAAAAAGTGATGCAAGTTTCCCCTTGTCAGGAGTACAAAGGTCAAAACGGCATGTGACCTTTGGGCAGGATGGTAAGCTGGCCACACACTGTCAGTGTCCTGACACCAATGGTTCCCATGGTGATATCAGTGTTTTGTTGTATTGTATTCTATTCTATTCTATTGCATTGTGTCATTCTTTGTGTTAATTTCGGGCTGCTCTCCCCAAGGAGAACATGATGATGCAGTGCAAAGCCATACTTTTTTTTTCTGCCTGCAAGAGTATTTGTGTTCCTACCACAGTGGATTTTCCACAAAATGTCACCAGGGAAAATGTTGCTGTGGTTGTTTTTTTTATATGTGCTACGGGCAAGCTGCACACAGGACCTCAATTTATCATCTCATCCAAACGACTAGCATCCAAATCATCACTTGAGGTCTAGTGGAGGAGAAGAAATACTGGTGAGTTTGGAATTTGATCCAGTGTACTCAAGATTCTCTTGCTTCCGAAGCAGATGTGTTACCACTAGGCTACAACTCCACACTGGTGCGCCATCAGTCATCACAAGGTGATATCAATAATGATACACCATTGTTCATCACCTAATATATCAATAATGAGGTACCATCGGTCATCACAAGGTGATATCAATAATGAGACACCATTGTTCATCACCTAATATATCAATAATGAGGTACCATCGGTCATCACAAGGTGATATCAATAATGAGACACCATTGTTCATCACATAATATATCAATAATGAGGTACCATCGAACATCAAAAGGTGATATCAATAATGAGACACCACTGTTCATCACCTAATATATCAATAATGAGGTACCATCGGTCATCACAAGGTGATATCAATAATGAGACACCATTGTTCATCACCTAATATATCAATGAGGTACCATCTGTCATCACAAGGTGATATCAATAATGCGAAACCATTGTTCATCACCCAATATATCAATAATGAGGTACCATTGGTCATCACAAGGTGATATCAATAATTAGACACCATTGTTCATCACCTAACATATCAATAATGAGATACCAATGGTCATCACCTAACATATCAATAATGAGGCACCATCGGTCATCACCTAATATATAAATAATGAGGCACCATCGGTCATCACCAGATGATATCATACATATCAATAATGAGATACCAATGGTCATCACCTAACATATCAATAATGAGGCACCATCGGTCATCACCTAATATATAAATAATGAGGCACCATCGGTCATCACCAGATGATATCAATAATGAGTCACCAATAGTCATCACCAGATGATATCAATAATGAGGCACCAATGATTATCTCCTGGTGACATCAGTACTGAGGCACCAATGATTATCACCTGATATCAGTACTAAGGAACTAATGATTATCACCTGGTGACATCAGTACTGAGGCACCAATTATCTCCTGGTGATATCAATAATGAGGCACCAATGATTATCTCCTGGTGACATCAGTACTGAGGCACCAATGATTATCTCCTGGTGGTATCAGTATTGAGGCACCAATGATTATCACCTGGTGACATCAGTACTGAGGTACCAATGGTCATCACCGATATCAATAATGAGGCACCAATGATTATCACCTGGTGATATCAGTATTGAGGCACCAATGGTTATCACCTGGTGACATCAGTACTGAGGCACCAATGGTTATCACCTGGTGATATCAATAATGAGGCACCAATGGTTATCACCTGGTGACATCAATAATGAGGCACCAATGGTTATCACCTGGTGATATCAATAATGAGGCACCAATGGTTATCACCTGGTGACATCAATAATGAGGCACCAATGATTATCACCTGGTGAAATCAGTACTGAGGCACCAATGGTTATCACCTGGTGACATCAATAATGAGGCACCAATGGTTATCACCTGGTGACATCAGTACTGAGGCACCAATAGTTATCACCTGGTGACATCAATAATGAGGCACCAATGGTTATCACCTGGTGACATCAGTACTGAGGCACCAATGGTTATCACCTGGTGATATCAGTACTGAGGCACCAATGGTTATCACCTGGTGAAATCAGTACTGAGGCACCAATGGTTATCACCTGGTGACATCAGTACTGAGGCACCAATGGTTATCACCTGGTGATATCAGTACTGAGGCACCAATGGTTATCACCTGGTGAAATCAGTACTGAGGCACCAATGGTTATCACCTGGTGACATCAGTACTGAGGCACCAATGGTTATCACCTGGTGACATCAGTACTGAGGCACCAATAGTTATCACCTGGTGATATCAGTATTGAGGCACCAATGATTATCACCTGGTGAAATCAGTACTGAGGCACCAATGGTTATCACCTGGTGAAATCAGTACTGAGGCACCAATGGTTATCACCTGGTGACATCAGTATTGAGGCACCAATGGTTATCACCTGGTGAAATCAGTACTGAGGCACCAATGGTTATCACCTGGTGAAATCAGTACTGAGGCACCAATGGTTATCACCTGGTGATATCAGTATTGAGGCACCAATGATTATCACCTGGTGACATCAATAATGAGGCACCAATGGTTATCACCTGGTGATATCAGTACTGAGGCACCAATGGTTATCACCTGGTGACATCAGTACTGAGGCACCAATTGAACGCGGACAAAACTGAAGCAATGATCATAGGAACTAAACAAAAACTCTCTTCGATCACAACTGACACAATCAAACTTGGCAGTACATTCATCCCTCTTTCCAGTTCAGTGAGGAACCTCGGCCTTGTCCTTGACAACGCACTGTCCATGCAAAAATTTTATATGTCAGACATGTCTATCCTGCTACTGTCAATTGCGGTGCATCAGTTCCATCCAGAAATATCTGTCCACTGACGCAACATCTAGACTTGTCGTTTCTCTCATTCTCTCTCGCCTTGACTACTGTAACTCTCTATTATCTGGTTTGCCTGCTTCATCCATTCAGTCCCTTCAGCGCATACAAAACTCTGCTGCCCGACTCGTCCTCAGAAAGAAAAGATCTGAGCACATCACTCCTCTTTTGCAACAGCTCCACTGGCTCCCTGTTTCACACAGAATAAAGTACAAGATCAGCACTCTATGTTATAAATGTATTCACAAATCAGCCCCTTCCTATCTCTGTGGCTGCCTTCATCTCTACACTCCATCTCGCCCACTACGATCGGCTTCGGATCCACTCTGTTTACGTATACCCAGATTCAAACACTCGACTGTTGGCCGCTGTTCTTTCTCTGTCTCTGGGCCTCGCAATTGGAATGAACTTCCTCTTTCGCTTTGTCAAGTCTCCAAACTCAACTCTTTCAAGTCTGGCCTTAAAACCCACCTCTTCCCGAAATAGCCTCCCTTCCCTGCCTCTTCCTTGTCTTCAGTTTCTCCAGTTTTAGAGTTATGCATGTGTGTGAATGACTGTTGCGAAAGTGCTTTGATTTGTTTCTGCACAGGATCCAGCACTATATAAATACCATTATTATTATTATTATTATCATTATTATAAATCAGTATTGAGGTACCAATGGTTATCAAGGTGATATGAGTACTCAGGCACCATCATGGTGACATCAGTGAATACAGACTGGAACAGTCCATCTTTCTCTTCCTACTTGCTTCAAGAAGAAACATTCTTCCATATATTACTTTGTGACTGACGATTCTGTCAGTCTGACATGAGAGTTGATATTTTTTACTCCACCAAATGCAGGGAAAGCTGTGTGTTGCATTCACACTATTGTTATATGCTGCTACCCAAGCTATATTTAGCAAAATAACTTTTTTGCAGGAACAAAATGACAGACAGG